>NW_024712526.1:12314241-12502630 GCF_018991925.1 Homarus americanus | reverse complement strand
GTGCCAAGTTATTTCGGGAAATTAAGAACCGAGTGAACTGTGAAGAGCTGCAGAAGGACCTCTGTGGGCTCCAGGGATGACTGCTGAGATTCAATGTCACGAAGTGTAAGAGGATGCACCTGGGGCGTATCATATGTCCCAACGGGATGAAGAAACTGCACTACCTTAACATGAGGGTGCATGTCCAGGTGTGGTGGGTGGCCCGGAGCATTATCCAAAATCAGCAAAATCTTGAATGGAATCCGTTGTTGCAGACAATACTCCTTGGCTCGTGGAATGAAACAAGTCATGAACCAATCCTCAAACAGTGCTAAGGTCATCCTGGCTTTCTTATTACTGGGATAAAACACTGGCAGTGTGTGCTTGCTGACATGTTTAAAAGCCCTGGGGTTCTCTGAATGATAGATCATGAAGGGCTTTAGCTTGAAACCAGCAACATTCCCCCCCAACAGAAGTGTAATTCTGTCCTTGAATGCCTTGAATCCTGGCATTGTTTTCGCCTCTTTGTGGATGTATGTCCGCTCAGGCATGCGCTTCCACAATAATCCAGTCTCATCCTCATTGAATATTTGCTCAGGCAAATAATTCCCTTCCACAATCACTTCATCTAACTCCTCCTTAAAAGCTTCGGCAGCACCAACATCGGCACTAGCTGCCTCTCCACTCACCTTAACATTGTGTAGACTGTAGCATTTTTTAAATCTATCAAACCACCCATGACTTCCTGTAAAGGTTTGATCACATTCATCTCCTGCCTGCTCCTTCAGGCTTTGGAACAGGCTTCTTGCTTTAGCCTGTATGGTTAGAAGGCTTAAGGGTACACGCTTCTGTATCTGGTCTTCTATCCATATCACCAATAATTTTTCCATATCGTGAATAGGACCTTGTCTTTTCTTTTAAATTATAGTTCCCTTTATAGGTGTTGTTCCTTTCACTACATCACGAATACGTTCCTTGTCCTTCAGAATAGTGGACATGGTCGAGTGTGAGAAACCTAGGTCACGTGAGATTGTTGCTACAGTTTTTCCATTCTCATGCCGAGTTATTATCTTCATTTTCATCTCAAAAGTAATTTCCTGTCTCCTTTTCTTTGGAGCACCACCAGCACTCTCACTTTTACGCTTTCCAGTCATTATAAAGTCAATTAAATACGATAATAACGAAAGTTCACAGCGCGATCAGTATAGGATACGATAGCCAAACACCAACTAAGCGCTCCACTGAGTGAGTGTACCCATGCGGCGACCCAAGCCCGCCACGTTCTCCACGGGACAGAAACGTTTCGGTATAGAAAATGCGCGCGTCATTTGAAAATACTTTTGGTCACAACTGCCGCGGTCGTATGTCCTTACGGTCGTAAGGTCAGAGTAGGTCGTAAGTACCGATGGACGTAAGTCCAAGCAGTCGTAAGTCGGGGAGCACCTGTATTGTGAAACGGCCATGTTTTAGTTAAAACTTTGGACAGGCCAGAAAATGCAGATATCTTCTACCAGTCGCCATGTTTGTAGCCAGTGCTGTTCTGCTTATTTTCAGTTGAGGTGTAGGTATTAATGACCGTTCCTTGCTTGGTCTTAAATATTTGTGTACTGTATCAGATTTTATTGGAGGTAATTTATATTTATCCAGATTGGTTGAAATCAGAATCCGGAAATTCAAATATTAACCTTTGACGTTAGCTAAATGAATAATAAAAAAAAAATCCGAAGAGGGTTAGCCAAAAAACTTTTGTTTTCAGCTACATCTAGGCTGGGTTGAAGCTAATTTATTTGTATGTACCTATTTAATGAAAACTTGAGACTTTTACACATTTGAGGTGTTAAAGAATTGGTAATTATGAGGATCATTATATCCTAAGTTCGTTGGCCGTCTACTTGTAAAAAAACAACCAAGTTTTGTAAGACGGTCTATGATTTACACCAAATATGAAATTTATTAAAATCCAAAGTTTCCTATAAATGATGGAACTCGATCAGTTGAACATTAAATTTATATCACATGTGCAAGTAATAAGAGTCCTGCCATGGTGTGATCCCCCACATTAATTTTTTTACAGATTATTTTAGAGGTGCCCCTCGCTGTTTATGACATTTTAGTTTATATATTTTCGTTATTGGCATAGGTAAAAAAAATCGGTAGAGATCAACCAAAAAAATTACCAATAAAAGTAGGCTTTTCATGGTTGAATTGAATCTGACTGATTTGTTGGAAATGAGCCGTTATGAAGATATACCCCCCCCTACCAAAAGTTTGTATTGCACAAAATGGACAGGGCTTTGAAGTAAAGGGAAATTGGGGAGTAAAAACCAAGCAAAATTTGACCAAACCTAGCCTTACCTTTGTCTTAGCGATTTTGCGTGGTTTCGTGAAAGAACAAGAGTTTATATATACAGTATTGGGATAATGGCAGTCTACACATCATTTAGAGAAGTTTGTAGAACACCATTGGCCTAGAAAATATCAATAGCAGTTATTTATAAATACACCTTGAATGTTAGCCACTGTGAGAGAAAAAACGCTCATCGCACTTGGGATAATGTTAAGTTTCTGTAAGAGCAGTATCACTCAGAGGCTGGGTCTGAGGCACAGTTTAGAAAGGATGATACTGGTACAGTACATACCAGAAGGGTGATCGTCCCTCCACCAATAATTATAGACCAGTGAGCTTGGCCAGCATTAGTAGGTAGTAGGCAGCTATCAAACAGGGAGGTACTACCGCCTGGGAAGATATTGGAAGCATAATGTGTTGTCAATGGTAGACCCTGCTGCCATATGGCCTCACGAAAATTGTGACCAAGTCCCAGGTTGCTGATCTGACTTTCTGCCACATTTACTCACAATTGCAGGGTCTCAATTGTTTCTCTTAGTTTGAGAACACAACATACATACATCGTTTCTCACTAATGATCTTTTTTAAATTTTTGTATTTCTTATGGTTCTTTATTAATATTATTATTATCATCATCATCAGTGTTGTTTTTATAATTATTATTTTTAGTACTATTTTTGGTATTAAGACAGAAATGTTGAAACATGGAAAAAAAATCTTGCTGCTAAGTGTATGTAAAATTATGTGGAAAAATATAAAATACACCAGATTAGTCAAACTCTTTGGTGGTAACTAGATAAATGCAAAAAGTATTAAAGCAGAGTATACAAATATTATTCTGGGAAGGTGTATGGTAAAGCTGAAACTAACTGGGCAAGAATAACCGAATGTAGGATAGATGAGTGACAGGAAGGATTTAGAGGAGGTGGCTATGTAAAGGTCTTATATTGCTACATAAAATTAAAAAATACATTATACAGGATAATTTTTTGTGCAAGATCCCTAAAGGATTACTATATTTTAGGACATTCAATAAACGGGAAAACAACAAAATGACCTTGACATTTCCAAAAGGATGCAATCTTTATGTAATGATTGATGAGAAACACGTTCTTCCACAGTGGGTAACATGGTGTGATTGAAACAAAAAAAACCCCACTAGATGTGCCACAGACAAGTAAGTTAGACACACATTAATAATTCACATTAGAATACTGAAATTGGACTTTATCCCTGCTGATTTTTAGTTTCTGTTTATTGCATGTCCTAAAATATAATAGGATTCTTAAATAAAAAAAAAGCAATCCTGTACAATATATATATATATATATATATATATATATATATATATATATATATATATATATATATATATATATATATATATATATAAGGGGGGTGGGTGTTGATAAAGTGAAAAAATATTCATCGTGCGCTGTCTCACCTGCTCTGGAGGCCTCAGAGATGTGATCTTGGAACTGGAAAACTTGAAACTTATCTTGTGTGCAAAAGGGTTAATATAAACTGTATTTGAGTGTAATGGTTTAAAAATTTACCATACAAATTTGTTCAATATATGTACAAATAAAGGCTTATGATAATTACTGTTCTTTGCTTGCCATGAATGACTCCAGAAATATTCTAAGTGACATCCAATTAGAATTTTTTGGTCACCCAAGGAAATAAGGTGTGCAGGTTGCAATTATTGTTAATTAGTACCTAACTATTGTAGTTTAGTAACTAATTACAAGAAAACCCCAAACTTATTCCTAAAAAAGAAAAAAAGAAAAAAGAAAAAAAAAATCGGTTCAAACAAAAAACCTGCCTAACCACTGTATTGTAAATTAGTAGCCAACTACTGTAATTTAGTACCTAAATATTGTAATTTAGTACCTAATTACTGTAATTTAGTACCTAATTACTGTAATTTAGCAACAAGCACATTAAGAAATTAATGAATTATAAATTTAGTACATTACCTTAAGGTACCATGGGTTTTATATAGTGAGAAAATGGTGCAATAATATAATATTTGTATTTGCAAATATTGGCAGAACGAATGTTTGTGTAACGAGGGATACCTGTACCATTTTTCACTAAGTAATTTGAATTTCTATAGAACAATAAACATTTTGTGGCAATCTGACACATTTTCAACCATGCTAACAACATACTATATATAGCCAATTTCTATGGCTTCATGTGTGGGACACCCTATATAACACTAAATGTGCAAGAGTAAGTGGAAGACTCTGTGAAAGTTTTGAGTAGGAACAGGACTGATGCAGGAATGTGTGATGTCCCCATGCTTGGTCAACATACTATATATATGATGTGGATGGACAAATGATGGAAATATAGGCAAGGGTGGCTTGGTTAGGAGTGAAGCTGGAGCTGGATGATGGGAATTTCCTGGTGGTACCCTGACTACATAACTGATATAGTTCTTTGTGTAATTAGCATACAAGGACTACAAAATGTGGTGAATGACTAAAGCAGGATGTGGAATAGATGGAAATTGAAGGTAAATGCTAGGAAACGTGAGGCAATGGAATTTGATAGGATTGTGCTTGATGTAGTGGAATTATTAAATTATATGGAATGGAAAAAATAAATAAATAAAGTTGTACATTTTTATGATGGAAACTGAAATCAGGGTGAGAACAAAACATAGGATGAGGGTTTTTGAAGAACTGGGAAATTTTGTTAAAGGAAGGAATGAATGTAAGCATGGTGGTGAAGAAGGAAATGAGGGATACTATAATCTTTCTTACCATTACATATGGCAGTGAAAAATGGGTTTCAATGAAGGAGATACTCTAATACGTACTCCAGCTATGAAAATGAGTTAAATGGCAATTATTATGCCTGAATTTAAAAAATGGAAAGGAATAATTAGAAATAATGAACTGGATTGGAAGTGAATTGTGAAGTGGTGGAATGGAGAAAGTGAGATTCTGTGAAATAATATTGATGTGTGAGAAGGATGTAAGAGGATATATAAAGGCAATGTAGTAGGTATGCTTGGTACATAGAGACCCCTCACTTTGTAGGAGGGAAAGTTGGAGCAATACACTGAGAAACTGGGGAAGGGGATGAGGGAAAAAGAGAGGATCTTCAATCCAGCTTTTCACCCAAAGATTAACCACCCTAAAGCTAACTTAACCTAACCTCATTCTCCCAAATAGCATTAGGGTGATTAACCTTTAGGTGAAATACGCTGGGGTGGAGATTCTTCAGGCGATCCACAAAGGAGATACCGGGTATACTGTACAGTGATAGGACAGCCTGGGGAGTGTTGCATCACAAATAAGAACTCAAGTTAGAGAGTACAAATGAAATTGTTTATGGACAGAAAGGCAGACAGACATGGTGATTGCTATAACACATCCACTGACAGTGAATAAAATTCAGTCAAACTCTCAATATGCTGTTCTCTGACTGATCAAATAGAATACTGCATTGAGCCATACAGTGTTACTCTGTCTATCCATCTATACATGTGAGTTTCTATTCAGTAACTTAAGAAAGGCTTTACAGATAAAAGTGAAATTTGTTGGGCAGCTTCTTATCAAGAATATATACCCACCTGAGTGATAATGAACATTTTCCAACATTATTTACAAGAATTAAGGCCCCTGTCTGACCGAGACATTTAGGCACTCAAACCAGGAAACTTTTAACATTTTGGTATACCATCATAATTATGGTCTTCCAATGTGTGTGGTTATTGTCTATGCTTTGTAATAAAGGCATTTTACTATAATGATCCAACAGTATTATAATTCATCCCACATTTATTTACATTGATCTACTGTTTGCAAGCAAATTCCCAGGTCTGTACACCTATTTCTTCCTTCGGTGAATGCAAGGATGGTTATTTCAGTCTTGATAAACAAGAGCAAACTGCAAATGGCTGATCCTAGTTTTCAAGAAGCAAAACGGTCACTTTTCTGATCACTTAAATGACAATATAATGTAATGCTAATGCAATCACTGAAGAACTCTAAATTACTGTGTAAATATTTTTATAAGTACTGTACACCAAAGCATCACCTATGGAGAATGAAATAAGAAAGGTGTGTACAGTACAGTATGTATGTCTGGAGTTAAAAGAAATGTGTCCTTCATAATGAATGCCTTAGCATAATTATACTGAATTTAAGAATACTTTTTAATTTGCATAGAACAAAAACACTGTACTGTACAAGTAACATTTGGCACAAAAATCTTCCCTCTAGTTTAATCAATACACAAATTTCTTCATAACGGATACTGTGCTTGTAAGCCATTGAAATAACTGTATTCAAAGTTTAATACAACGTATAGTCTACACGATCAATACTCTTTTTTCTTCATAATTTCGATTCTTTGGATAAGAAGAATACAAGTATAAGTTACATTATAAATAAGTGTTACTTCAACTGTAAAATTAGGAACTCTGGGTTAAAACTCAATAAAATATTACTTCACACATTATATACTGGTTTTAGTGAATACAGTAGTGTATATTTACAGTGTAGAAAATAATTAACCAATAGATTGTCAGGTGAATGTGTACATACTGTAAATAGGAATTTGTGAATGTAAGTAGGGTAAGTTAAAAACAATCCCTGAAGAAATCTAAAATAATTCAAGATTATTTCTCAGTATGCCATCACTTGCAGTAAAATATAATCATTTGACAGTACATCTACACTTACAACATATTGGGTTCATCAGTAATATGTAATGTTTACATTTAAAATATCACATGACAGACTTGAACTGATTCAATCCTTTCCTATAGACAGGTAAAAAAATCTAAGTCGGTTTACTACAACAACTGTGAATACAGTATATACAAAGTTATGTCTCAAGTAATAATAAATTTGATTGGAAATATATCCAAAGTTCTATGTTTCCAACATTGATTTATCTTATTGAGTATTTAGCAGCATCACATTTCTAGTAATTATTCTTTCTTCATAAAACTAGTAATCATTCTTTTCTCATAACTGTGTCTTCAGTACTGTACTGTATATACAAAACTCTTATTATTTCCAGTAGTCATTCAACAATAAAAGTAACTGAATATTTACAACAACAAAATAGTTATTAAAATTCATTCTTTAGTTTATATGACCTTTTCCATATCTCACACAGGCAAACAGTGACGTGGAACCTATAAAATATGGCAAGAGGCATGGACACGTGAGAGATAATGGTCCACGCCCAAATGCCATAAAAGTTGAGCTGGGTCGGATGAGCGTCGGCACGCGACGTCTCAAATGTGTTTATGGCCCACATTGCCAAATTACACACTAGCAGGAAAGTTACCTGAAAAAATAAGAAGGGTATGTGTCAAGCTACACATAAGCAGGAAAGTTACTTTGAAAAAAACAAACAAATAAGGATAAGTAAATCTACCTGTCTCATTTTAATGAGAAGTAGGGGAAGAAGTAAGGAAGGGGTGGGTGGGTGGGTAGGGAGCATAAAGAAGGAATAAAAGATCAGGAAAAAATATGTAGAAGGGGAATATGGAGGGGAGAATTAAAGTGCAGTAAGTCCTCATATAACGTCGCCCAGATTAACGTTGTTTTGGAACAACGTCGCTACTCTTTAGATACCAATAATTCGGTTAATGTTGCGACGACTCAATTTAATGTAGCCTTTGCGTCGTCACAGACTACTCTTTACGGCGCATCACCCTCTCTCATCTTGCCGTGCTATGCTCTCTCGGCGCGCTACCTCTCACTCGTAGAACGTAACAGCATCCCCAAGCGACGCCACGCCAGTCTCTGTTAGGCTTCCACATCATTCATGTGTGCTGAAGTGTTTTTGCTATAAAAACTGTACTCTAACCATTCTGGCTTTCAAGTGCCCATCAAGTGCTACTGATGCTAGTGTTGTGAAGAAGCAACGTAAGACCATTACCCGGAAGGCAGAAGCAACATCATCACAACATCCTGCAAGTGAGGAGGAGCAAACAGCAGCGGAGGAACCCCAGTTAGAGCGGGAGGAGGAAGCAGCTGCCGAGTCTCAGTGACTCACCACCCTCCTCTTCCTCTGCTCCCGCCATCCTCCTCCCCTCCTGCCATCCGCCTCCTCTGCTCCACTACCTACCACACACTCACTCCACCACCTCTGCCCATCGGTGAGTACCAATACAAAATGATACAGTTTTTTTATATACCCTGTACTGTATATACTATTTTCTATAAAAATGCCGTTGAATTTTTGTATATGTAATGTATTTCATGGGGCAAAGGGAGCCTCAGGAACGTAACTCCCGTATTTTATTTACTGTATTTCTTTTGGGAAAAATTGATTCGCTAAACGTCGCGGTTTTCAGGAACGTAACCACAACGTTAAGCGAGGACTTACTGTATTAGGGAGACGAAGTATCAGTGCTCAAAATGGAGGGTAATGTGGGGGTACACATACCCCCACTTCTCCAATTTGCACAACGTTGCAGTGTGTGAGTATAGAGAACATTACTATACATCACGGTTGCAGCTTGATAACTTTTGGAGCAATAATATACAATATAGTCTGCATTTACGCGGTCTATTGAACCCGTGGAGGCCCGCGTAAAACTAGAAAAACGTAAATGAAATAACAGAACATATGGGATTAATTGAAATAGAGACTGGACCGACCCCCAAACTCCACTTTTTCCGACACAATACGTACCTTGTAGTCAAAATAACATCTTAATTTTATGATAGTATGCACACACAATTAATAATTAAGAGAAATATCAATAATATTTGGTTTTTTAACACTTATGTTAGTAGAAAAGATGGCTGGGCACACGGGGATGGGGGGTTGGTTCCGAGGCAGAGGGCAGATTATTGGCCCTCACCTGTATCACTTGTATCAATTGTATCATTATCCACCACAGAGGCTTGCAGGGCCTTTTTGTCAAATCCCTCAAAGTCCATATCCTCACTATCATTATCACAATCACTGACTTGGGCCGGCTGTGGTGGGTGGCGGGTGAAGAACTCGGTAATGTTTTGATGACTGGGCGACCTTGTGCGCATCCTGCCTGCGCCACTTCCCGCGTAAATGACCAAATTTACTGTGTAATTAAAGCATTTCATTCTGGCAAGGCACTGCACAGATGACCAAACGCGTTAACAAAAACCGCGTAAATCCAGACTATACTGTACTGATATATACCAGTACTGTACTATACTTGATATTTATAATTATCAGTAGTGTGACCTATTGGTAGTGTAACCTGTGATGTGTGGCTTATGGGTAGTGTGACTTGGGGGTTGTGTTACATTTGGCTACTGTGACCTGTGGTGAGTGTGCCTATGGATAGTGAATCTGTGAGGAGCGCGACCTGGGGGTACTGTGGTTGTTGTGTGACTCATGAGTAGTGTACATGTGCAAACTACATTAGCATAGCGTGTGTGTTTTATGTTAAGCCTACCCAGGGCGCCCTGTAACCCTCCCGCTTAGATATATCTTGTTTTGAATATTTGTGTTGTTTTTATTAGATGTACTGTGTGTGAAATACTTGGCACAAATATATATAAAAACACAATACATTACAATGTACAGGTTAGAAAAATAATACACCTTGCTAAAAAAAATTAACGAAACAGCACTACCATTCGATGTATATGCATACCCTCACTTCAAATTTTACATTTCAAGCACTGCAAAGGATTATGGGGAATGGATAGTAATGGTTAAAGGGAAGAAGATGGTAGGAAATCTTAGAAAAGGAGAGAGAAGATTTGGGGAAAGCAAAAGGATGGAAAGTTTATAAAAGAGGAGGAGAAGTTGAATGGAATAGTATATGGAAAGGTGTATGGTGAACACAATAGAGAGATTAGAGAAAAAGTGGTTGGGTGGTGTTTAGAGAAGAGGAAGAAGGAATTTAAGATTAAGAGAAAGGACAAGACAGCTTAAGGGGAAGATACAGATAATATATTAAGGTACACCTGACAAGAAATTGGAGGTGAAGTGAAAGATATGGTCAGTGGGTGTGAGAGATAAAAATAACAGGGAAAGGGGTGGAATGGGAGAATGTGAAAAGAATATTGAGGGGAAGAGGAAGGGGAGGTGAGGGTGGAAGATGAAAACGAAGGTTGTAAGAGCAAGGGCTGTGTGCTAGAATGGAAGGGAAAGTTGTAGATGGGAAAAGAACATTGTATGAAGGAAGGGGGATGTTAGGGTGTAGATCAGGGAGAGGAAGGTTTGGGTGTAGAATAGGGAGAGGAAGGTTAGGGTGCAGGTCAGGGAGAGGAAGGTTAGGGTGCAGGTCAGGGAGAGGAAGATTAGGGTGTAAAGAAGGAATATTTCTCTAGATATTAAATATCCAAACATACTATTGCGTATCTGCAAGAGTTGCTCAAGTAACAATAATGCAATGGAAATCTAAGTTATATAAGGAAATTTTGAGTTATATACTGTATATATTTTCGATTTGGCTGACACTGGAATTACTTTATTGTTTTCTTCTTTCTACCTACACTGACACTTCCATGATGATACATTTAAATGTAGTTCTAATACTGTACATAAGTACATGTGCACCTCCTGATAAATTTCTTTCAGTATTATGTGCAAAATAACCTATCTTATTTTCCTTTTTTACCTTTTATTACATTTATTTTGTTTTTAACCATACCCTTTCTGAATACAGTATTAATAAAAACATTTCATCTTCACCTGTTAAGGAAAGGGTCACCAACTTTGTTTCTTAAAATTTTTGGTGGGATCTTCATAGACATTGTTTTAATGCATTAGAATACAGTGGTCCCTCGGTTAACGAGCACAATCTGTTCCAACAGGTTGCTCGTTAACCGAAAAACTCGTTAACCGAAACCATTGTTTCAATGAGTTTTTGGGTAATTGGTTCCAGCTCACCGAAAATTGCCTAAATTCAACAAAAAAGGTAGAAAAGTACACTTACTTTGAGGTGTGTATGTAGAAAGCTCCTGGATGATGATGATGATGGGAATTAGAATGAGGGTGGAGGAGAAGGGAGAAGAGAAGGCATTGGGGTGGAAGAGAAGTCACCCCATGGCACCATTTCACCCATAAAATTTTAGTTTTCTTGGTGTAATTCAAGATTATTTTCTTTAAATCAACACTGCACTGCATTATACATTGTCAATATGTAAAATATATTTCAAAATGACCAATAATTTGCTTGGAAACACAGAAAAAAAGCATTTAGTTGAAGAGTGTCTCAAGCAAGATGTTACCTCCACTGAAAACAGAGAGACTAACGCCTGTCTGGTGTGTTAACAGGCTGGATGGCACGCCAGAAACTAGTTTCTTTACCTTCAATTATGTTCAATAATTGTTAAAATGACTAAAAAAGTTAATATTAAACTTTTAAAATTATTGAATAGTATAAACTTCTTGATATTTACTAAAATAGTAAGGAATTTAAGCCCTAAAACCGATTACTGTATTGGCTGACTAATACTACAGCTGGTGGACCGCCAAATGCAAGCAAAAACATGTTGAAGTCGGCTCGTAAAAAACTCGTTAATCGAGGGATTGCTCGTTAACCGAAGTTAAGAATCTTATGGAAGGTAAACCGTTAATCGAAATCTCGCTAACCGAGGCGCTCGTTAACCGAGGGATCACTGTATAAATTTTGAGATAGAACATGGATACATTTATAAAGCTATTTATTATACAGTATGTTCCTGTGAATCTTTTGGTTTTGTCTGTATTATTGAGTTAAAGTATGGAATTAATCCATTTATGAAAACAATTTAACTCCTTACCTTCATCTTAATCATTTTAGGTTGGGTTTGTATCGGTTTCTTTTATAAGTGGTTTAGCCTTACACATACAGTCTCCAATATGCTTAGAAATACATGAGACTATACACATTACAAGGACACTGAATATGTATTTATATAAATTTACACTATTTAATTCATTACTCCTCCAATGGATTTGCATTCTAAATATTATAGCAAATATATCAATGAAGACCCCATGAAAAAGACTACTTCACAATTACTTATCTTATTAAACTCTACTCCTCAATATCACACAATGTGTGCCTTACCATTTCTCTGCCAGGTTTACGTTCAAGTTGATCACGACTGAAACAACATCGTCTAGTTGCATCCAAGATGAAAATGGTCTGCAGTGTTGTTTGGGTGAGAGTGATGATAGCAGAAAACAGAGGTAAAACCATGTGGTCCTACAATGAAAAGAAAATGCATGAGTAAGAAATCATAACTCACCTAATATCTTCAATTACTATTTTCATTAAAATATAAACTCTATTACAATCAGTGTATTGGTTTATCCAATATGAGCACATAATTCAGTAAATATATAGTATTATCATTGTGGTATTCTTACACTGTATAAAACAAATATAAGATAAGGTATATTACTGTACAGAAGTAAATTAGGCTCTTACTCTCATAGTAAAGTGTCCTCCAATGACAGTGAAAGAAGTATAAATGTATACTCCAGTTTGGGCAATAAGGAGAAGAATGTTGTCCAGTTCAATGTCCCCTTCTGGTATAAATTCCAGTTCTCGCATCTGTATCATCCCTATCACCACTGTGACAGTAGCAACACTGATGAAAAACAAATATATATATATATATATATATATATATATATATATATATATATATATATATATATATATATATATATATATATATATATATATATATATATATATATATATATATATATATATAAAATAATAATAATAATAATGGTTGCCCCTCTTGTAACGAGGATTGCTGGCCCAAGGGCCACCTAGGCATTTTTTTTCATCTAGATTGCATACAAATGTTTGGAGTAGCACAACTGTTAATTAACATAAGAAAGGTAGGTGGTATGGTTTATGAATGCTGGGAAAGGAGGTACAGGGAGTTGTGAGTTTGTTTCAGACTTTTGACTTGACATGTAAGACGTTACTTTACATTTGTAACAATATTCCTTACTTTTTTTTAACTTGATTTTCAGTATTTTATATTAGTTTTGTATTTGTAATAGTAACACAAGACTTGTCACAAAAGCCATATCTCCCTAGCCCTCTCCTTACCACCCCAGACCAAACTGTGAACTATGTTGTGGTTATTTTTCAACTCGTAGTTTCTGGTAAATACACGTCATTATTTTTTGGTTTTTTTGTTACATGCACTCTCAATCTTGCATACAGAATGTACAAAAAATAAGAGAAATAATTATCATAAGATCAAAAAGAAAAGGGAATAAACTTTCTTTGTGTGTTAAGAGGAGGGGGAAAGTGAAGGATCTCAGCTGTTCTGAACTGTCTCCCATGTGTAGTGAAACTATATTGAAAAATTTTGTTGTCCAGCAAAGAAATCGCAATACAGTACAGCATTTTTTTACTTATTTATTGGTATTATTTTTATTCATCCCTCATTTACTGGTACTGTATATACAATATATTATTTTAAGAAAACTATGGCTGCAGGAGAAAAAAAAATCCTGCTGAAATGATGGGTGTGTCCTTATATGCCATAAAGTACTGTATGTACACCTATCATCTAATGTCCAATTTCTATGATTCTGTGGGTTAGCCACAATAAAGTGATGGCAGCTCTCCATGCTAGGCAGTCTCTTGCAGCCTCTCATCAGGACTTTAGCTCTGATGCCATTTCTTACAACCTTTTCCCAGGTCATTCATGGCTTACTCTTGGCTCTCCTGCTCTCCACATTCAAACACATGTACATCTTGACCCAATTGGTCTCTTCCATTCTCTCTACATGCCTGAACCATCTCAGCCTACCTCTAAGCAAAACTTCACCACTACTCTCAATGCCCATACAGCTACACATGTGCTATACAGAAATTTTTTGAAAATTTTGTGTCACATCTTCATACATTTTGAGGGAGTAAATGAGATTTCATAAGCAATACTCCATTATCCTTTGTTTAAATACATGAAAAGGAAATGCATTAAACTCCAGCAACACAAACAGTGTAAAATATTGTACTATACAAAAAATATGAGTCAGAGGCTCTTACCCATATACCGAAAGCTCGATGATGTTAGCTTCTAAAACTGCTAGAGCCTTATAATCTTCATTGTTTATAAGGACGAAAAATAAAATAAGGGAGATGATGGTGAGAACGAGGACAAGGATACCCATAAACAGGCCACGATTAGCATGTGCACAGTCCACAGAATAATGATGACGAGCCTTCCGGGCTACATAGGTGGAAATATCTGAATCCCCATCAAAAGTTACTTCAGGCTTGTTGATGTTCTTCCACACCACATACAGGACACCTGGGGAGTGAAATTAGTATCTGTATAAATCAAGATCAGGTAAAGCATTCACTACTAACACTGGATGGACCAACTGCCTGAGTAGCTAATACTGTAACAGCTTATTAGCTACTCAGGCAGTTGGTATTGATACATCCTAATACTGTATTATGATTAAAGCAAAAGTCATCAACATATTGTCATAAAACTCACCAGCACAGAGTAGAGAGTACTCAATAGTACATGGGAAGAGGAAAGGAGACGCATTATCCACAAGTTGGCCCATGAGCTCAGAACGACGGCATTCATAGATACTAAATGCCTGATCTTTAGATGCTCTTCGCACTATGTTATGACTTTCATTTGATGCCTGAAATGGGATAATAAAGAATTCACATATTTAAAACATCTATGAGTACAATACTGTACAGTGTTTCTGAATACTGTATTAGAATCAGAAGGATCATATTCAGTACAGTAATGTATTAATGAATTATTCCCATAGATATTAAGCACAACATGCACATACTAACAGAAACAGATATTATCCATGAATACTATAATATCTGATGAAAGAAAACAAAGTTACAAAGTATTTTTAAAGCATGAATAAACAACTACAGTATAAAAGTTGAAAGAATAAAAATGACCAATATCACTATAATATATATACTCATGAGGTTCCACAGATCATAAAATAATTAGAAAATTGAGTCCATAACACATTGGTGCCCTACTGTGCTTATTGACCAGAAATGTTAACTACAGTACTTTACTTAATTATGAGCTAAATAGTAGTCAAGAGTTGACTACTTTTTATGTTTAGCTTTAGTGTTTATCAAGACCCCTGTTCTGTAAAGTTTAATTACAGTTCGCCCAGGAAAGTTTGAGAAAAATGAACTTGCTGTAAATACAGACATACAGGTATATGTATGGATGGGTGGACAAGGTTAAAGTTGTATGCCCATTCTGTATTTGTGGTGGGCCATAAAAAGTACAGTTTATTGCCATGTGTCAATGTTAAAAAATATAAGTAGAAATCAGTAGTATTACAGTAAATAAAAAGTTTTCATACCTCATGAAGATCATGCAAATCATGGACTTCTGGGACATGTTTGGAATCATTTAGTGGTGAATGGAGAGTGAGATCCTCCATGGAGTCGTCGGTTTCATCTGCATGGTGACCCAAGACAGCCCCTGCATCACTGTGATGACCTGCACCACTTGCTCCATGGTGAGCAGGTGTGCTACTCCGACCTTCATGATAACAGTACATATGATAAGTTATATCTTGGAATTCTGATGCCAAATAAATTATAATAAAATCTTAATATTTTTTTTTAATCTCGAAGTACAGTAATATGTTAAATGTGTATACTATAATAGTATTTGCACATGAGAGATACAATTAAAAGGATGTAACTTGGATATGTCATGGCAAATGAACTGTTAAGAAGCTCTCTTCTTTGCACACCTTTGGGACTGACACTGATGCATACTTGAGAATTTTGTGAGCTAACAAGTAACTTATAATTTGAGTGCAATGGACCTTGGGACCACAAACCAAATGTATCAAGCACTGTACATACAAAACTGTACTTCTGTTTGGACCCAAAGACCATAAATACAAATTATCACGAACATAAAAGGCACCATTGATGCGAGAAGCCCAAATTAAATATATATTGAGCCTTCAGTGCACAGGGAGGGAGAGTGACTGGTATAGCACTCAACCGCCTTCACTTCCCCAACTTGTAAAGTTAGGCACATTTGCAGCTGGGTGGACTTGGAGTACCCCAGGACTGAATCGGCAACCCTTAGCACAGGAGGTGAGCACTATAGCTGTTCAAATGCTGCACTCCTCAGTAAAGGTTAGGGCAAGTGTAAAAGGAATGTAAACCCAAACTAAAGTAGAAGTCTATATCCTGAAGTGTTTTCCCAGTGCCTCTTATAAAAATAAAGTGTCTTTGGCTTAGCAAATAGTTCTCATCCACATGTATTAAAAATAACTTCTTATTTTTTTGCTATTTTGTTTGTAAAATATGTCACCAATGTTTTTCTTATTATGTTTATTTTATTTTATAAATCCAGATTATTGCATTTTATGACAAACATAAAACTACAGTGAGTTCTGCTATAACGCGTGTTTTGATAACGCGAATTTGCTCTAACGCGATTTATGAATTCGGAACAATATTTGTATAACGCGATCGCTTGTTTGCTATAACGCGATTTTTGCTTACTATTTCTCCAATTTTGTGGTATTAACTGTGAATATGGTAAAGAAGAATATCTCCAAAAAGCATTCTGATGATAGAATTCCCGGTGATTATCGTAAAAGAAAGGATATAACACTTGAAGAGAAGCTTGATGTTATCAACCTCAAAATCACCCTTCTCCCCATCAAGTTACATTCATATTTTTTCAAGGTAAAGTGTTAAATTTACTGTATGATTTCATTATTAGATATGAATGTAACATTTATTTAGACTGTGCTATCCTTTGTGTTAGGCTAACTACTAAATTTTTTCGATAGTAATCTGCACCTAACCCTATTTTCTCCATAAGCCCTGTTATTTCTATTACGCGATGATATTTTACAAGAACACAATTATCGCGTTATAGCAGAACTTTGTTGGATTATAAGGAAATTAATGAGAACTACATCATTTTGTGAAATATCAGTCCAATAACTGGAGAGATTCTACTGTATAATTAGTACTCTCTAGATAACATGGTAAATTTGTATACGTACCATAATAGTCTTTACAGAGAAAGGATGCATATCATACGTGGGTAGTGATCAATGATTGATTAAACCAAGAAATCTCGTTTTATAACCACACTGGCTACAAGAAGCATATGAAATTACAACTCTAGCTTTTATAAAGGATATAAGAAACCACAGCTGCCCCTGACAGATGAGGGGTGATGAGGTACTACAGCACCTTACACAGCCTCTCCTGGCAGTGCCCATCATCAGCCATATTAAATTTTCTGGGCCAAGCATAAGTCCTCAGCCCAGCTCACAGTGAGGGGTACTCTATGGAAAAGGAGCAACTGTATCCCATCTGAGCTTTAAGAGACTGGTTAAACCTAACCTAATAACTCGGATAGTAAGGAAAACGTTGCCTATACAGTACCAGGTAAGAAGCCAACCAACTCTTCCTAATTCCATGAGAACCCAAACACCTATAATCCTCATTAAATAGCCTAGACTACAACCTGTTTGCTCAAAAATCAGCCCAGAGAAGTAAAGGAATACCCCAGTTAATTCAAGGGATGTGTTCCTAAAAGTCAGGGAGATTAATAAAACTAAATATTGGGGCATTTTCCCATAATTTATGTAAGAGGGGGTTCCCAGCTGGCAACTTTCACCACATTTTTCAATATATACTCCTCATTATCCAAGGCTATTAGGGACCAGGGTCACTTGTATACTGTAGTCTCAGTAAATGCGAGGAGAAAAAAAAAATACTGCACTGTCGGTTGGCAATAGTTTCGCTAGGCGTGGGAAACTGAAGCAGCCAAGATCTCCACCACCACTCACACCTCACACAATCCGGGTAACTCCAGTGGTTGTAAGATTTGTTTCATTATCTCTTATGTTTTTGACCTTCTGTTAATCATATTATTTTTTATTTTTTGCACATTCTGTATGAACAATTCTGTGTGCATGTAACAGAGTAAAAGAAATTGAATAAAAATACACACATCTACTCAAAAATATGAGTTGAAAAATAACGACACAACTCAAAGGTTGGCCCAGTAGGGGTGAAGCTGGCCTTACATCAGAATATGAAAGCTGCGACTATCTCGTCCAGTTTGAAATATTACTGTAAAGTATCGTAATTTTTCATTTGTGAATAAGCGAGGTATTTTTGCGAATACTGAATAGGCGTGTTAAAATATCAATTGCAGATTAGCGGGGTTATGATTACTGTACAGCATTGGGGTTGCTAATAGCGAGGTATTCCTGTATACACATTATAAAGCTGAGTATCCTGATGCACTGCATCCCAAGGTGGTTTAGTCGGTCAATTATCAAAATAGATGATGGAAAGGATTACTTTATGGATTGAATCTTGTATTAATCCAGACATTTCCATGAAGATCTTCTCAGCTGCTATTTTGCCTAAATGATGGTCAATGAACTTGATGTATTCCTTATTCAAATAAAGATTAAACTTCCCCAATTCTGTGAGAACAAACCTGCCAAGAAACATCCTTCACCACAACAGATGTAGATCACATCCTTAAAGTGCAGAACATTTGAGGGGTCACAGCCATCTAAAATAATTACGTATTATGAAAAAGCTCATTCATTTATCAAGGTCATGATTGCTCTAAGATCCTTTCAGACCTTTGGAACATGAACAGCTTAGAAAACAATAATTACTCCAATAGGTTCAAATATCTAAGCAACCTGATATTTATATTGATGTGTTTTAACAGGTAAATGTTGCACTAAGTCAGTTCTTACAATTGGCATCAACTATGAGAATTTAAGAGAAATAAAAATTTTCTCCATCTCCATTACAGACAAAGTCCCAGAAAAGTTCTATTTCAACCTGATCAAGAACCTCACAATAATGCAGAGTCCTACTCCATTCCACCTAGATCCCTGTAACACCTCGAAACCCCAGGGGTCACAGTTCCACATCTTGGACCTGAGAAAGTTTACCAACTACAGTACAGGCACACCTGACTCAATTTCTCCAGTCTGCCAAGGTGTGTTTAGAGGCTTTGCACTTCTGTGTTTTCATTTTTTTTCTCCAGTGGCTTTAAGGTACTGCTTTTTAAGCAATTGAAGCCAGCCCACATTGAAATCAGTGCTATAGAATTTTCAGTTCTTCACAGACTGTCCTTGGTCCACTTTTCACAGAATTCCATCATTAGTGTTTACACTTATCACTTTACATTGTCTCTTTAGCATTGTTAAACTCAGTTCTAGCACTTAGGTTTATGTTTGAGGAAACCGTGAAAGCAAAATAAAATCAACATCAAATAACTAATACAGAACACACTCACCATGATCCTTGAATCAGTGTCATCAAGGCATCTGTGACTGTATTGTCTGCATCATGTAAACAAAGAGGAATTTAGGAGGACACTAAAACTCATTAGAGGTCGAGTGTGGAAATTTTTTCATATAGAACATATCTCCAATTATATAATGAGTGTTCATGTATTACTAAGGCACTGTAATTCTTTAGTTGTTGGCTTAGAGTTTCATCTTTTTCACTTTGTTTCAAATCTCATCTGATTTCTCTTTACAGGTATAAAATTACTACTGTACTGTACTGCATGTATGAGGTCTGACAATTAAGTTCATGAACTCTCTGTGTGGCTCAACAGGAGGCAACACTGTAATGAGTGTGAGTGGCATGCGTGTGACCTTGATCCCTTCTCTTGCTACCCCAGTTGTGTTGTCGATCTCAAGCGAGTTGGATATGCAGGTACAGTATTTTGAATTTATTCTAGACAGGCTTGGGTTATGAAAAATACTAATGACAAAATTTTTAAATTTCACCTCACCATAATGACATGGCTAACACAGGTATGGCCACACATCATGGTACTCACAGAAAACTAAAAATTTTCCCATGAC
The DNA here is from genome assembly GCF_018991925.1 of Homarus americanus. Lineage (NCBI taxonomy): Eukaryota > Metazoa > Arthropoda > Malacostraca > Decapoda > Nephropidae > Homarus > Homarus americanus. The sequence goes on along the minus strand of NW_024712526.1, from coordinate 12,482,457 downwards.
AAACTAATGATTTTCCATGACTTAAATCTTGAACAATACAACAGAGGCCATAAGTTGGGCTTGAGCAGACGATACGTGTAATAATAACACTGATCACAGCAATAAGAAAGATAACTTGTATGATCAGGTTTTAGTCACTGTGGCCGCCTCCTCCTCATCCCCTTTTGGTAATCTGATCTATCAACATATTTTTCAAAATTGCACAAACTGACTTATTTACAATTTTAGATCATAGTACATTGTTTGTTTGTTGGTCAGAAAGGCAAAACTAAGTACAGTACAAAGAAGCATGAAATAGCATCAACACATATACAGATGCATGACAGGTTTTGAAAAAGGTATGAATTTTCTGTCAAAAAGAAAAGGTTGTGCATCTATGCAATACTAGTGCAAATTATTGGACTATTAACAGATAGCAAGGAAACAAATATGAAGATATAGTGCTTGGCCACTATCACCCATCATGCAGTGCAGTTTTGGTATGTCAGAGAGAAAGGTGTTAAAGAAAGAGCACAAAGCAACCAGTTACTAATAGTTAATGTTTAAAAAGAAATATAATTTAAGCTAGTGGATCTCCCAATGTCTTGTCTGCTACAAAATACCCAATAATCAAGTACAATTCTCAGTTTTGGACAAGTGTTTCTTTAATCCACCTAAAGTACTGTATAACATGTACTAATAATGCCCATTACATACATACACATTATATATGATTGTCAAATATCTGAAATGGTCAGAATATGTCTTAATTCCATTAGTGATCAATGTAGATATTTACCTTTATTGTGAGTTAAAAGCTCACATTTACTGGTGTTGATTCACGTTGGGAATCTTGGGATAAAGGGGAGTTAAACATTTTGGTAATGGGATGGTTCAGATGACTGTTATTATTATTTATTTAATCAGATTTATACGTAATGTCAGTAGTGGGGTTAGTTTTCCTTATAGTACTGTATATCGTTTTAAGTGTGTTCATGTAATAAGTAATGCCATGTAGAGTTTGTATTTGTAATTTGGGAAAACAGCTGTTTGTGTTAATGGGGGAGGGGAGCTGACCTGGTTGAGTGAGTGGATGATCTGTGGCAACTCACAAGCGAGGGAGAGGTGGTGCACCATATTCACGTTACTTTGGGAGATTTGTATCAGAAATCCTGGAATTATTGGACTCAAAAACTCTGTATACAACTGTAAATGTTTACAGTTTAATACAGTGTGTGTTTTGGTCACCATCCTCCCACACCATACATTAATTCCCGTGACAATGATGGAATAACAAGACAGTAATTTAGCAAAGAAAGAGTCAGGTGTCTGACTGATGGATGTAACATGGATGATGCTAGCAATTATTTTTGGGCATTCTTGTTGGATCATCATCACCTGGAGGTTCAATAGCACTGCCTCACATGCTGGTGAGCAGTGTGCCAACAAAAACTAACATGCACTGTTTGAGCATTACAAAACCTTGAACTTATACTTCAGAATAAGTAAACAAAGTCAAAATATGAACTTGGAATCCTGGAATGTGAAGACATTATAATATGTCTTCACATTCCAGGTTCATATTTTGAGTTTATGTAAGGTAAGTGTTTGGAGGAAGCTGGAAATGTTGCAGTGGGACACTCTAGGATTATGTGAAGCAAGATAGACTAATTCAAATAGCATCTATTTTGGTGGTGAAAAACATGAGAGGTGCAGGAATTCTTGTAAAACAGATTTGGGTAAATGTGTGAAGGGATATTAAACAGTTTCAGACAGAGTTCTGTAAGCCAAGTTTAATGCTAAACCCGCAGCCTTTGGTATAATTTAGGTTTATGTAGTGACAAATGATAGTAAAGAAAAAAAGCCAAAATGAGGCTGTAAATTTCAGTAAATATTTAAATGAAATGGGTGATTTAATGCAGAGAGAAACAGAAGGGAATTAATGGAGGATTGCTTGTCAAATTCAATTTTAGAATGGTGCAGGTGAACAGATCCAGGGGACCATAAACAATAGTGGCCAGATAGTATTCATTGATTTAATCTACTCTTCAAATGATCTTAAGAATATACTTGTTAAAAGCCCCTGAAAAACTGAGGTTTGGAAGTAAAGGCCACCATTAAAGGTAGGAGGCTGCCAAGTTGTGGTGTAACACAAGCATGTCATATTGAATTTCACACTCAATCATGCTTTCCTAGCCTACTCCTCCTTATCCATGAAAGGAGGGAGGGAATAGAGGTTGCCTGTCTGTGGGGTTAGTTATAAAATGAGATTTCAGGATCAATCCTCCATTTATAACTTATAGTGACTGCTATGTTGCTCAAGTAGCAAAAGCCACTAAGTTATGGAAAAGAGAGTTTGAGCCCAAATTTCAATGCACCATTAAGTTTGGGAGTCATTAAGACTAAGGGCTCACTGTGCACCATAGTCTATTCAAATCCATGTTCAAGGGTAAAAGAAGATTGAGCCTTAGTATGAATGTCAGTAAGTTACAGGCCTATTAGGACAAGGGATCCAATGGGTCTTATGTCTTAAGGAGTATCAAACTTAATGACCACCTTACCTTTAGACCCAATTTTCATTTACAACTAAAATTGGACCTCGTTAATAAATAAGACTCAATAGGCACAAAGACCAATTATAACCCTGTGGAAGGTTCTCAAGTATTTTTGAAGGATCTCTGTGTGATCTGAGAGAGAGAGCAGTTAATCTTGATTTCTAGTTTAGTGGAGCCTGGTTGAAATAAAATCTAGCACAATGCTCAAACTGCTATGTGACATGTACTCCATTTAGGGAATTTACACAACTAAAAGAGGAAACACAAGTCATTTGAAAATAAAACCTACTAACTCCCCTACACCTCACATCATCATCACCATTTTATGGCTATTTTCCAGACTTGTGTGGATTAGTCATGATTACTTAATAGTAGCTCTCCAAACTGTAGTCTCCTGCAGCCTCACTTGTCAAGTTCTTGTCTCTGAGGTCATTTTCTCAAAACCTCTCCCCATGTCATTCTTGGTCTGGCCCAGCTCTCCTCCCATCCACATTTAAACTCGTGCATCTTTTGATCCAATTTCTCTCCACAGGCTTGAGTCGTCTCAGCCTACCTCTACATAAAACCTCACCCATACTCTAAACATACAGCTGCCCTCTTAGCTCTCAAAAGTGTTTCCTATCTTTCAACATCATTATTTTTACACTTCCAGATTGCCATTTTCATTTCAAATCGCTTGTCTACTTATATTATCTTCTTTAAAAGTGCAGGTTTTACTGCTATACACCAACACACATATTATGCTGGCTACATTCATTTCCCATCTTTCCTTATTAATAAAGGCAACAGCTCCCTAAACTTCTTCCAGCCATTTCTGACTCTTGCAACTGAACTAGCTTCAGCACCACCTCCAGTACTGATCATGTTACCTAAGTAGCAGAACTCATCAACACCATCTAGGGATATATCCCCAATGTTGAGCTTTCCCAGCCGTGCTGAGGCCACATGATTACTGTACCTGCACATACAAGATACTTAGTCAACAACATCCTGCAGTCTGCCATCTACTCAATTCCACCTCTTGTTTATCCACATTGCAGTCACTGTACATAACTGAATTACTGCCAACACCTTTTTTTATAGACAGCACTGGCCATTTTCTACTTTCCATCACAGGTCCTTCACCACAATACCAATCATTACTTTTGTTTTTGCCACATCTCTCTCATACCATTTGACTCTATTCAATCCTTCCATTTCTTAAAATTTTCTACTTGTCAGTATCAAATGCAGGACTTAAAACCCTTTAAACTATGCTTAAATAAGCCCAGGACCGTCAATATGACTGCGGTAAATGAGTTGTTTAACTTACTTAAATGGTGACAGAGCCAATGTGAGCTAAAGCTTCAATAAAATTGAAAAGCCAAGATGATATACAATGCCTAGGTATATGTAGACATGGAAAACCTTTCCCTCACGTAAAGGAGAGTCCCTATTAGATAAGAATCCTGTAAGTTTGGTGTAGGATCATGTGTACAGTGTAGACTTTTTCTACTCAGTCATTTGAGAAGTCTTTCTTGGAATCCAGTTTGTTGTGTCATGGGATAGAACACAGGCCAGTATAACAGAACACCGAAGTACTTACCACTACACTACTGAGATATGCTTAAGCAAATTAACTTGGGAAAAGTCAGCCCTGCATTTACACCAACAGGCTTGCACCAGTGTCCTTAACAAATAAAACCTTAACATATCAAATGAACAAGATGACTTATCTGCCACAAAACACTGATCAAATAATATAAAGAATGTTATTGTAAATAAAGACCATCACATGAAAATGAGAAAAGAAGTGAACAAACCACTTGGCCTTTTATATCCCATTTACAGCCAGAGAAAAGTAGGAAACATCTGAATAAAGATGATCAAAACCCAAGTTTGTTAGTGATGGGCTTAATTGAAGTGAACAACTCCAGGGCTTGTCTTAGCTACATTTTAGCTCATAGACTTTTGAAGCAACCACTAGACTGAGGTTGGAGCTTACTTCCTAAACCTTGGTTCAAGGGGTGAGTGGCTATTTATGCAGTATTCACAATGATCCAATAGAACAATATCCGTACCTCCAAACTACAGATAACCCATTACATACTGAGAGGGAAGTACACATTACTCGTTGAGTGATCAATAGGCCATGAAAGCCACATATAGTGGCTCTGTGATACATTTATTGATATACAGTACAGTGCTAAAGGCAAATATCATAAAATACATTAACTAATTAGACTCAGCTCTAGTGAATATTTCATAAGAACATCAATAACTGGCACATAACATACATACAGTAATAATTAACAAATACAGTACAGTAATTTAGACATTTCAGACAAAACACATTTTCTTATGAGCAGTTCTGTAACTCATTCTTTCCAGTGCACAGTAATTTTGGTTCACTGTGCACTGCATTCATTTGGTTATAATCACATATTTAGAGATGTTAGTATGGTGGTTAGTTAGTATTTTCCCCAAGAGATGAACCTGTTTTTGTTTTAATTTCCTCCAGAACAAACAGGCAATAATACATTACAGTATACCACAATTCCCCCAAGCCTCACCAACTGCAGCTAGATGGAAAAAACAGGAGCTATGATCTACAAATTTTAAAAGAAACAGGATTTACTTTAAAGTCATTTGATGATACATTAGTACCATATATCAGAATATTACAATCCTCCTGGTTTTTACACTGCAGTTTTAAGCTTCCAAGAGCAATCAGCACCATTACCTCACAGTAACATTTTACACTTACTTGCAGCTAGGACCTGTGCCCATAGATTCCCTGTAAAGTAAGACTTAAGTGTTTACAAAAGTCTGCGGTACCTTGTCTAGTCAGTAAGATCTGACTGAAACGAAGCCCTACAGAAGCAGATAAAACAATAGCTCCATCTTCAATGCAACTACCAGTACATGAAAATCATTAAGCATTATGATTATACTGTATGTGTGTAATGTATACTTGTGTGTACAGGTATATAAATAGACATTTTATGTCTTGCATTTGTATACAGTATTCAAAAGCTTTTTCCTGCTATGATGTGCTGGTTCTTACAAGCCTTTTACTGCTATGGTTTAGGTGGCTAGAATCTAACAAAATATTCATCATTTCATTTCACTCACCATCACCAGTCACTCTCAGCTCCTATGACATCCCCATAAAGCACTTGGTACCATGTTCTATCATTCACATGCTCTGCTGCTCCCTGTCTGACACTTCTTTTATTTCCATGTCTCAAGTTCAACAGACCCAATTATTTTTTAATTTATTATTTTCAGCTTTTCCTTTTTACAAGGAACTACACATGCTCTTTGCCAGTCTTCTGGTACTCTTCTTTCTTTTATACATACAGTAACCTAGAAACTGGTCATCCATTTAATATATTAGTTTTCCCTCAAGAGTTCCACAGTGAATCAATCAACTCCTGAAGCCTCATTTGTCTTGTGTGTACTTATGGCCTATCTTACCTCTTCCTCAATTATTTATAAAATTATTATTATGATTTTTTTAATAGCTCTCTGTTAAGTACAGGTTTTGACTTCTTAATAAAAATATCAATATTTTTGATTAAAAGATGCATATAAATTTCAAGAAAAGTTAGTTAGTTTTAATCTAATCTAAGCAGAGCAGTTCTCTTATGCAATTTATATCATTCTCAGGTTGTTAGAGATACAGTACATAAGGAATACCATATAAATTTACATATTCCTGAACACTATTGAGTGACTATTTAGCTATTTAGTGTTTTGTACAGTTCCTTAGGTTTTACTCAGTTGTATAGGATTTTACATTTATCTTAATGTTTAATTAATATGTTTTCTTTTGACCCATGGCTCATAGTGAGTGACATGAGAAAACTACTAAACATTCTCTCAGTGTCATTAAAAGATCGGATACAGTCTAATGGCAGCCAACACTCTCCAAGACAAGGCCCAATACAGCAGTCTCAGTATTATTTAATGCCTATTACAGAATAGCAAGATCAGCCCCTTTCTAAGCCACTTATTTCTCACTGGACCTGGATCCAGCCATTGTCAACCATGGTTTTGCTAATCAAGGAAGAATTATAGAACATAACCCCTGCAGTAGGCAAGGAATTACTGTATAATATGAACTGTAATCACTTGTGTAAACCTCTTAGAAAATCTTCCTTTGATATCTCCTATTGTGGTGATGTATCTTTTTATCTATGTACTAACGCAAGAGCATCCTACTAGTTTGCTTACGCTAAATACCTTAAAGAATTATTTACAGCTGAGGAAGGTTTAAAAATGGGACAGTTAATGAATCAGTTAATTTTTTTGACTAGGTGTACCTGAATACTCACTAGGCTTTGAGCTAAACTACCCATTCATGAAATTTGGATGACTCATAACCATATACAGTAGGTGATGAGGGTGACTTGCATAAATTTTTTCATTATCTGAACTTGTCTACCTGGACAGGTGAAACTACCTTTAAACTGCATCTCCTTTCTGACTTGCAGGGCAAAGGTGTTTAGTGTTTAGTTCACTCACTCCCCTCCTTTGATCATAAAATGGGATTTACAACTAATTACGTACTTCATTTTCAAACTTTAAATACACATATGACACTGTACAGCAGGATCACTCATGCAGGTCCTCCTTGTTATGTAGATCCTCATCACTGTTGCACCATATTATCTTGTACATCTGTCTCTATGTCATGTCTTTTGATCTTCCTGGACTAAAATGTCATTTATTCAAACTTAAAAGAGGCATAACACCCGACTTGTATATTTCATTAGCCCAAAACACCCTAACATCACATTGTTATATACAGTACTCCAATTAATAGATGAATGTTCATTTGAAGAAATAAGAACACACTGAGCTTGTAAAATCCCATTTACAGCTGAGGAGTGGCAAAGATATGACATGTAAAAATGTTCCCCACTTCACTTGATGGTGCCTGACTAATCTCATACTGGTGTGAGTATTATGTTGACATTCTTAGTAAACTGTGTCAGTGCAGGTTAAGTAAATCACTGGTTTAAACGGAACTGCACTGTAGAATTTTTTTATTTATTAAATTACTGTGAAAAATGCTTTGTGAATCTCAAATCTTGTTTCACACTCATTTACCCACACTTTCTTTTCCATTCACAATTACCATAGAAGGAAGATCTAAAGAATAAGTTGGCTCAAGCATGTCTATGTCCCTCCATAGCCATAACAAGACTTTATGGGTGGTGTGGAATATCAGACTAATCATCCAGTAAAGATGGTAAAAGGACACACACCCTCCTTTTTAACTCCAAAAAGCTATATGTACAAAGAGGAAACTGTCCCCGACTGCAGTATACTGTACATAAACAAAAAACAGGTGCAGTAGTAGTGTATTGATGAATGATGGCATTTGACTGGTCGATAGGATAACCACTAAAAGATGCAGTGCAGTTCACTACAAACATGTCAAAAGTGAGAGAGAAATCAGAATTAAACAAAATGAGCTTTAGTTAAATAGAAAGACAGAGCATGTAGCTTTTTAAAGCTGACAGTATGACAGTTTGAAAATTTTAAATATTATAGATACACTGGCTTTATTATCTAGAGCATATGGGAAACACAGTATATGTGACAATGGGTATGCATAGCTATCAAATCTTTAAGTCACAAACATGTCGGCAATTTTAATGTAGCATATACTGTACAAAACGTATGGGATCAAACTACTATATACAAATACAGTAATATTTTTCAAGGTTTAAAATTCATGCATTTCCATGGGTCATTTACAGTGTGAATGTTAAGTACCCAGTACAGTACATACTCACGGTAGGCTAACCTTACCATTAAGTTCCTTTAATCTGGGCTTCCTTATCATACCACTAGATTCCAATCTTTCTTTATGTTGCTACATGAAGAGCAGAACCTCATTCAGTATATATGCCACTTTAAATCTACAAAACCCAATACAATTGAAAATTTACAAATAATTTTCCCTTTGTTTGCATCTGTTTCCATCACTGGTAGCATTGTTGCTAAGTTAGACTCCTCACCGTAGCCATATCCCCCTAGTATTCTCCCTATCAGGCTGTGCTGTGAGCTCTTATGGTTCTTTTTTTAACTCATAATTTTGGGTAGATGTACATAACTTTCTTCAACTTTTTTTGCTCATTTACAAGCACACAAAATCTTATACAAAATGTTAAAAAAAAAAATAATAAAAAAAATAAATATATAAATAAATAAAATCATGGGGTAAAAAACGTAAAGGAGAATAAACATTTCTTCGTGTGTGAGAGTTAGCACACTGAGCGGGGCAAGAGAAGGGGGGTCAGCAGTAGTGATGTCAAGTTTTTATTTCATTTTATTTTATTTTTCCAAAAATAAAACCATTTTTTTTAATGTGACTTAGAAATAAAGAAAATAATTATAATATAAAACTATAAAATACAAAAAATGAAGAGTGTGGTGTGTATATGTGGGAAGTGAAAGTTTGTGTGTGGAGGCAGTGAACTGTAACCGTGGCCAGCCTCACCCTCCCCCCCCTTTGTGATGTCACGGCATACACACACGTCTCTTGAGTCAGCTTGGTGATAACCCGACTGAACTGTTTCGCATGTATAGTGTACCAGTAAATGTCAGGAGAGAGAGAGAAAAAAAGGCATTGCCATTTGGCAAACATTTTACTACACGTAAGACACAGGGGAGCATGAACAGCTGAGATTCCCCACATACTCCCCCTTTCCCCTCCCATGATTTGTGTGCTAACTCCTGTGCACAGATATGTTTATTCCCTTTATGTTTTTGACCTTGTGATAATTTTTTTTTTTGCACATTTTGTATGAAAGATTGTGTGTACATGTACTGTAACAGTAAAATAAATTGTAGAAAATTAAGTACATTATATCTACTCAAAATTACAAGTTAAAAAATAACCATAACATAACTCTGGCATCCTTCTTTCTACTGCACTGGTTAAGTGAACATCTCCCAGGCATTTGCCTGGGTAATTTTTTTCTTTATTGGTGAATTTTACTACAATCATGGCTCCTAAGGTGAAAATTAGTGGCAGTGCTCATGGTGGTGGTGAGTGAGGAAAATAAAAAAGCACATATTGTACTGTAAGAGCTATTTAAGAAAAAGTCAAGATAAGGAGCGGCAGATCAAATTCTGAAGTTGCGTGCCCATCACCATGGTATGAAAAAAGGGTTATACCTATACAGGAGGGACCCGAATATAAGCGAATTCACACTTATGCAGGGATCCCGATCCCAGGAATGTAACCCTAGCATACTCCGAGGCCCTAAAGACGTATCTTACTATTATTATACTGCACACCTCCCACTGCACTGAGCACTGAAGGGAGGCAGAGAGGCTGCATCCCGGTTGGGGGCTGCATTGAAATGGTGAGCATCCCTGAGATTTTGACAATACAATAGTATGTACACTAACTTGAAGGTGTGTCATTTTATATATATATATATATATATATATATATATATATATATATATATATATATATATATATATATATATATATATATATATATATATATATATATATATATATATATATATATATATATATTTTCATCATTGCTATTTATATGCTTTCATTAGTGCTGTTTATATGCCTACCATTTTAAGTTGGTAAATGACAGCAATTTAGTTTCAGAGCTGGTAACACTGTTCATAGTGTCAGGTATTGTGGTGGTGGTCATGGTCAAGATGCATTGGTGTGAATCTGGTGTCTTGCTATAAAATATGTCAAGGATTATACCTAATATTTTTCAAAAGCTAGAGTCGCATTGTACAAGAGATATATGAAAAACTGTGGATATTTTAGCAAAACATTAGGGGTCAAACTATATATGAGATCAGTTTATACATGAGTATATGTGGTAAACCTATTCACAGTACAATACAAAATTAGGTTAAAGAGAAAGCCATCTCTGCTTGTAACATGAAGCCAGCTGGGTACTGATGAAATCATCTCAAACTACCCTGGTAGGTATCTTTATGATTGACTCAATATTTTCTGTTTCTTGATGCATACTGTGGCAACTGCTACACTAACTTTAACATCTACACATACAATAGTGTATTTTCACATAAGTACTTCTTTAGACATTAACCGTAAAATATACGGGTGATACAAACTCGGGTTTCTCGACCTATGCTTACATGGTCTTATTTTTTTTTTATTAATGGTCTGATAAGTGCAGATGGTTCCTACCTAAGGTGTCTTTGGCTTGCATATAGATGTGTTTTGACTAAACATTTCAATATTATTTCATCAGGCCTGGCTATCAAGATCTATCTTCATCTCAAATTACAGGGTAATTTAAAGCCTACAGTCACTATCCAGGAAAGTGAGAGTTGTCTCACTGGTCATGTCCCATACCAGCTATACAAAGGTCACACTGCAGTTAATGATATTAGAAATGTCTGAAGAAACAAAGGGAGTTCTTTTAGATAATTATTGAAAGCAACATATACACGCACGCACACACACACACAGTATAACAATTAGTGCATAGTGAGTTTATAAGCTAGATGGTTATGATTATTAGCTGTTTAAGAACCACAGATATTGGCAGTCCTTCCATGTATAATGAAATAATCATTATTAATACTCATTTTCCGGTAATGGAAAAATATATATATAGTAGATTACTACTTATTTTGCTGCTCCAGCATTCATAGTTAATGAAACAGTCTTGTGAAAAGTTTAATCTGAATGGGGGTAAATTGTCAGTAGATCATTCTAACCATTGAAATATACTGGGACAAAACAACAGCAAATTCTTTTCAAATTAAAGACAAAGAGCAAAGACAAGACACTACTGTATATATTTTCTAAAATTTCTTAATCTTATTCATGGAAAGACTAACAATGTCATTAGATTAAGAAGTTAGGTACGTCCACTTAATGTTCATGTTAGCTAGATTATCTAAATTATATAATGGACAGTCTATAAAAAGATATAATTTTCCTTTCTCAATAGAAGCAAAATAAGTCAATCAAAAGAGAAACAAAATTACAGTTAGAGAAAACCGAGTGTCATTATGGAAAGGGTGGTGAAAAAAATATTATGTATTTTAATAGATGCATGGTTAGAGAAGCAATTCTGAGATTTTATTCTCTTATTTTTAATACAGATGCCTCTAATGTGTGCGAGTGGTTGTAGTATGAAGCTTAGTTATGGGGAATGGTTAAGGATAATTCTGTATGATAGTAATCTTTTAAAACCTTAACACACAGCATCATGCCTCCATCATTGTACTTCTTATTAGACTGTCACTTTCTTACCTCCTCCATGATGACCATGACCAAGAGTCAGATTTATGATTTCATGCTTAGTTTCTTGAACCAGGACATTCAGCCATATACAGAGATTAGTTCCAATCATGTGCATCAAGCCAAATCTTGCAATAATTCGGTGACGACTAATGGCAACCTGAAAGAAGAGTTTTGGTAATTAATAATGTTTATATTTCATCTACAAGGGAGTATAGAAATAATATTAGTCAGGCCTTATTAATGAAGAATTGTTCACTCACAGTCTGGGATGAAGTTTGACAATAATACTATAGTGTATAAGGTTAAATATTCTCTTTTGTATACAATGTGGCTCATCCATGTAAAATTATAAGTACACCCTCGTCACCTGCAACACATCTCTTATGATTAACTCGAGTTAGTTATGAAAGACGAAAGACAAAATATGCCAATATTAATTACTGGGATTAGCCCACCCAGGCACATTGGACTATGCATTATGCTGCCAATATCTTCCCAGGCAGTAGTACCTTCCTGTTTGATAGTTGCCTACAACCAAATACCTTTATCTGATGACTTATTTTTTACTTTCATTTACTGTACAGTACTGTATTTCGTTATTCTAGTTCTTCTTTTCTCATAAAATAAGTTAATCTGGTGTGTTGTTACAAATTATGTCAAGATTTTACCTGTAACTGGAGTCACGTTAATTCGGATCATTGTAATTCGTATTCTGGCTTAATTCATAGTTTAAAAAAAAATATTAATTACATTAAGTGATTTGAATTTGGAATGAATATGAAATAATTGGGCGGTTCTTAAAATTAAATTATTATTAAAGGAATATCTTATGAAATAGATTAAGATGAATGAATTACAGGAATAGAATATGAATTACTGTATATTAAGATACAGTACTGTACAAAACTATGTTTGGGTGAGTAGCCCAGGAGAGGAGGTGGCGGAGGAGAGGGCAACTCACCTTCTCCCGCTTGGCAACCCAGGATTTCTTTATAACAACCAGAGTTGTGAAGTAATTAAATAAATTTACTTAAGTACTGTACAAGTAATATTTCTGGGTATTTACTTTTTAAAAAGTACTCAAATTTTGCAGTACTTTTACTTAAGTATGGTTTTCTAATACTTTTACTCCAATACAATTGAAAGAAACAAAAATCATTACTTGTTACATGCAAACTAATTATAAATTTTTAAATTAATTAATTAAAGTTGTGTGGGTGGAGCCATGAAGGGTATGGTGTGGCGAGACATCAAGCGGTTATATACCTAAAGGTCTCGTGAGGTGATGTCAGGTCAGGACAGGTGGCAGTGGCCATGACAGCCGACTTTCCCTTTGATATTTTTATGTCCATTGGCACCTTGATCACCCACCTCACCTAGCCTACCCTCTTATCCTTCCCTCGTCCATCGCATCCCCTTTTCTCCCCCACCTTTATGTTAGATGTCAGTTGCTCTTTGCATATAACTGTACGTACTTAAATTGAATTTCAAAGAAGCTGTGATTCTAAAATGCTTTACATAATTCCATCTTAGATAAAAAGCCTGTATCTAGACATGTGTATGAGACTGAGTGTATTTAAAATTCTGCTTTAATAACGAAGTACTGTACAGTATAGTCTGCATTTACACGGTCAATTGAACCCGTGGAGGTCCGCATAAAACGAGAAACACGTAAACGAAATAACAGAACATATGGGATTAATTGAAATAGAGACTGGGCCGACCCCCAAACTACACTTTTTCCGACACAATACGTACGTTGTAGTAAAAATAACATCTTAATTTTATGATGGTATGCACACACAATTAATATTTAAGAGAAATATCAATAATATTAGGTTTTTTAACACTTACGTTAGTAGAAAAGATGGCTGAGCACACAAGGATGGGGGGTTGGTTCCGAGGCAGAGGGTAGATTATTGGCCCTCACCTGTATCACTTGTATCAATTGTATCACTATCCACCACAAAGGCTTGCAGGGCCTCTTTGTCAAAGCCCTCAAAGTCCATATCCTCACTATCACTATCACTGACTTGGGCCGGCTGTGGTGGGTGGCAGGTGAAGAACTCGGTAATGTTTTGATGACTGGGCGACCTTGTGCGCACCCTGCCCGCGCCACTTCCCGCGTAATTAAAACATTTCATTCTGGCAAGGCACCGCGTAAATGACCAAACGCGTAAACAAAATCCGCGTAAATCCAGACTATACTGTACTGTATTTATCAGAACTTAATAAATATTATTGCAGTATATGATGTGTCTCCATATGTCCTGGTTTATTCACTGATCAGTCGTCCAAGTACAAACGTAGGTAAATCGAGCCATCATGTATCAATTAATTTTAAAATAGAAATTAGAAATTAAAATGTTAAAAGACAATGGTTTAGTAATGCTGTTAATGTGTGTGTTATGTAGGTGCCTTCAGACATCACTTCATCTCCTGTCTCATCACCTTACCCCTCGCATCGTCAGCTCACCTCAGTGTTATATTTATTACTGCATTATTTACTTTATTATTACTGGATATACATTTAGAAAATAGTTTTGTTTATACAGTCAACCCTCACTTTACGCGGTCCCACATTCCGCGTTTCCATTTACACGGTGCCCTGCCAGAACCCAGGATGCTCACATTCCGCGGTGGGTGTACCCCGTTACGCGGGTGAAGTATAATTTTTTTATTTAGCTCATAAAATTCATACAAATTATCCGGCCAGAATATAATTTACATTGCTGGAATTCTTACAATTTGATGATCATTTTGAATATAAACATCATAGATTTTGCATTAGACATACAAATTTTAGATATAATGTTTACTCTTGAGTAAATATGTTATCTTTTGTGCAAGATATAAATATATTTCAAAATATTCCTGGGTCTTACAAGGAATCCAGCAATGTCAATTATATTATCCTAACTTTAGTCTGATTTATTATTTATTACTAAAAAGGTAAACAGTCTGGTATTCCCACACATTCATCTGGTAGGGAGGGTTGGTGGGGGGTGGGAGGGAGGGAGGGACCGGCGACCGACCACCTGGCACGTGTGAAGAATATTTTTTTTTTTATTAACTGAAGATATTTGTTTTAGCTTATAAAATTCATACAAATTACCCGGCCAGAATATAAGCTCATAAAATTCATACAAATTACCCGGCCAGAATATAATTTACATTGCTGGAATTCTTACAATTTGATAATCATTTTGAATATAAACATCATATATTTTGCATTAGACATACAAATTTTAGATATAATGTTTACTCTGAGTAAATATGTTATCTTTTGTGCAAAATATATGACATTTATATTCAAAATATTCCTGGTTTTACAAGGAATACAGCAATGCCAATTATATTATCCTAACTTTAATCTGAGGTATTATTTAATACTAAATGTTAAAATCTAGTTTTTTCACCTAACCTTTCTCTTGAAGGGAGGGTTGGGACGGACCATCTGGCGCAGTTGGAAGAGGGGGGGAGGCAAGGTGGGGTACTTTGATTGACAGATAGTGTCGTGAAGAATATTTTTTTTTTATTAACTGAAGATATTTGTTTTAGCTCATAAAATTCATACAAATTACCCGGCCAGAATATAATTTACATTGCTGGAATTCTTACAATTTGATGATCATTTTGAATATAAACATCATAGATTTTGCATTAGACATACAAATTTTAGATATAATGTTTACTCTGAGTAAATATGGTATCTTTTGTGCAAAATATATGAAATTTATATTCAAAATATTCCTGGTCTTACAAGGAATCCAGCAATGTCAATTATATTATCCTAACTTTAGTTTGAGGTATTATTTATTACTATACCTGGTTTTCCCCCCAAAATTTCTCAGAGAGGGAAGAGCCAGCGAGTGTAGTGTGAGAAGAGGGGGAGGGAGTTGAGTCCATTATTTGAATGGACATTAACTTGGCGACTGTATTTCTCTATTTCTCTTAAGTATTAATTGTGTGCATGTACCATCATAAAATTAAGATGTTATTTTTACTAGAACATAGGTATTGTGTTGGAAAAAGTGGAGTTTGGGGGTCAGCTGGTCTCTATTTCATTTAATCCCATATGTTATGTTATTCACTTTCCGCGGTACCCTGTGGGTTACATTAACCGCGTAAAGTGAGGGTTGACTGTATAGTAATTATAAATAGATTATTTTATGTGGCAGCCAATGCAAGGTGCAAAAACTGAACAGAAACGAACAAATAATCGCTCAAAAAAATTCAGAAATTGTTGAATAATGCCAAAATATTCTGAAGTCGGTTACTTTGGATTTTTTGGTAATTTGACTAACCCAGAGCCTCATTTTTGGTCATATTAACGAGGGTCGTTCCCCACTTCCAGAAATATAATTGTAATCATCTCTACATTACAACTCATCTTTCTGGGAGCAGAAGTAATGCAGTATGAAAGTCCATTGTGGAGAAAGTTCATCATGAATCATTTCATTTCATAACATGAGGACATGAAAAAATACACTCTGTATCCATATTACAAAACAAATGAATAACAAACCCTTGAGTTAAGGAAGATGAAATACATCTGGATGAATGTGAAGAGCATACGTGCCGCCGGAGATATAACAAGAAGTATGTTTGCACAGTCATCATCAGGTTTTAGCTCAAAGTATTGCCCAACTTCAAGCCCACTGTAGATCATACTCCCAATGCCAAACACTGTGGGTATAGCAATAATATGTTTTATTATATTAATCTTACTATGAAAGAACATAATCATTAACTGATATGAACTTCGCACTTCAGTTTGGTAAAAAAAAATTCATGATAGTTAAACCTACACAGCAGTGACATTATATCTGATCAAAAGTAGAATGCTATACTGTTGGGAGGAGTGCTAAGATAATGAACATCTTGGTTACTTTAGTAGAATATTATAAAAATATGTAAGTGATATCTCCATTAGCCAGAACAATTGGTGCAGAGCACTTCCGGGAATGAGAAATTTTCGGGTAACGAGATGACTCTCTCAACCTGGAAAAATCCCCATGTCCAGTATTTTTCCGGGTATCAGAATTTACTTGGAATTTTCCAGAATGACACATAATTTCATCTCTCAAACTAAAAAAAAATCCCCCATCCCCGGAATTTTTCCGGATACAAGTAACTCGATCTTCAATAATTCAAAGGATATAGATATTAGGTTAAGTTACGCTTTTTAGTCATGCTTACTTTAGGCAAAAGAAGAGTGAAAGAGAGACAACAATAACCATAAACTCCACTACAGTTACAGGTGAAAATCTTTGATGCTCGGTTTTCTGTAAGTATGTTTTGGAAATGTTCTCTACAAGTGTTTTATTTCCTTGGTCAAGTTTCTCATACAATTGTGTTTATGGTTATAAGCATTATGTGCTGCAGTTTATTATAGATCTGTTAATGAACCACTTCACACTGCTTGTGATCTAGACAGCAAATTGTTAAAGCTCCACTACAGATGTGAAACTGGTATACATTATAGGTCACTGGGAATATTCAAAACCGCAGATGTCAAGTCAACCTGTACCAGTATTTGCTCACCAGGTTTGTGTTCATGTTGACGCATTAACCTTTTAATGACATTTACACAACTAAAATATGTTGTGGCAGTCATTTACCATATTTAGCTTAACTAACAGTGAAAAAGCTGCACATTTAGCCACAGATTTTAACCTATCCATCATTTTGGTAGCTATAAAGTTACCCAAAAGAATTAACCTAACCCAATCATCATTGTACCAGGGTTTTAAACTAAGCTTGGCCCACTCATCTAAGACAAGTATGAGCATAACTTCTTTTGCACAAGTAAATATAAAAATTAATAGACTGACCAAATGTGTAAAATTTTGTAACAAACTGCCTGAAAAAATATAAATATCTTTTGTTAATTAATCTAAATAAATAAAATAAATTGGCACATGGCAACACTCCGGGTATCATCCAGTACACAAATGAATATTACTGTTACCAAGCCATACAATACAGACTCCATACAGTATAAGTAATGAAACCCAACCAATTTGTTATGCAGTTCAGTAAGTGTAGCATCCAAATTGGCACCATCATCATAAATATATCTGCAAGGTGGACCACTGATAAAGATTAATCCATTGGTTGTAGACAAGAAAGGTACAGAAAGACAGTGATTTACTCTTACCATTCTCAAGGACATGGCTTCTTTCATGCATCTGAAATATTAAAAGTATATGAACTTACATACTGCACCCATTTTTAGGTACATGGAGCCATGATTGGTAGATTCAGTAATGGCCAATTTTGGAGCCTTGAAGCTCAAGGTGTTGACAGACGCACGATCTGATTCATTATCTGCATCTGAGCAACCAGACAATCGGGAATCTCGACTTGACATACGTCCTGGTAAAAATTAGTAAATGAGTAAACATTTTGGGAAAATATGTGTGGTCATCAGATAATTTATATTTCAGAGATAATGCAGTAAATTTGGAAGGTTATATGATATAAAACCTTACATACTTGTGAAGGACACGGTAATTCTTTTACCTGATATAAGCTAAACTAGCTTCTTCGATGTCATCTATTACAATGCAGTATAACATATCAACTCAGCTCTGACACATGGCAGAGTGGTCAGCTAGAAGCATGGTTTAATGTATGATATCTCTCCCTGCCTCTTGTAACCCCTGAACCGGGGTCTTAAAAATCTTTAGTGGTCTTTAGCACTTACTCTCAAATCAAATTACCATTTTTTTTTTACTTATTCTGAGTAAAGAATATGTTGAGAGAGAGATTGTCTCATTAATAATACCTACAAGAGGGGTATGGCAACAGTTCTCATAAGAATGGGTGAAACAATACTGCATTATCCTTTACCCTTATGTATAATTTAGTCAGAATAATAGTTGCAAGTTGAGAGAGAATTTTTGTATCTCAGGATTTAAAAGTTCATAATTCTCTCATGCATGTGTTGTGATGACACATAAAATAACACTGTATTCAAGTTTACCACTTAAGAAAAAATAAAAATACACTTGTATCTTAATGTAATCTATTATTAATGGTGCACCTTATTTAAAGTGATTTTATGCCAGGCTTTATGATTTCTATCTTCATGCATTCACTCTTATAGTTCTTCATTGATGTTAACCTTTACTATATAATTAAAGATTAGTTAAAAACATTACAGAGGAATTATATCATTCTGCTATCAGCTGCTGATGAATGAAGACTACTGTAAACTGTGCTGATGCAACATTAATGACCCAGGGTCAGTGCATCATCCAGTAACCACCTCATATGCTCTGAACCTCATCAGTTGTCGTTAATGATTCACAAACTCAGCTGACACACTCCTTGTACCGAGTAAAAGGATCTTGGGGATAAAATGGGACTTCAAAATATATCGGGATATTTTTCTAAGCTGGAAGGTAACATAAGATGTGATTCATTAGAACCAAGCCAGTCAGCACAGAGAGTGGAAAGAAAGATGCTGTACCAAGAGACTTGCATTATAAACCCCCATTATAACATTGAGGGTTGCTTATATCATAAGAGAGGTATCCCTTGATAGACTGAAGTAGATGACCCATGGTTTCTATTCTTCAATTTGGGGTTCTTTATGCTTCTGATGAAGACAAGTGAATAAGAATGTCTTTTCAAGGCATGTGTCATGTTGGGTTATGCGAGAAGTACTGGTACATTTATCTTATGAGAAAGGCCCATTCAGAAGCAGTAATTTCTGTCTTATGCCCCCCTAAAATAAAAATAAAAAGTGTTGCATGGAAGGTCTTTGTTACTATTAAATTTTTGCATACCTCTTATAGCGATATAGATGCATTCCTGGAAAATGCAACACTACAAGAGGCAACTCAATAAGAGGTAAATACAGATTAACCTGGTTCCAAGAGATGGATTCGCGACCGCACTTTCTTACCTCGAGTGTATGAGCAATATATGAGGGCTCACTGGTTATCAGTAATAGCACTAGTAATGATGTAATACAGTACACATGATAAATGTGAGCATGAGTGTGTGTGTGTGTAAAAGAAAAACAAGCAAACCAATAAAATTAAGAGATATTTGAATCAGATACCACCGTACAAAGCTACGGCATTATCATAAAGTTATTTATGAAGAAAAGAGATACTGCTACAATTATCAGGCTATTTGCTACTAGAAGAGGTCTTGCGAGTCCATCTTAGCTGTGAGTCTTTGAAAATCTGGCAGATGTTGCGAAGGCTGTACAAATTAACTCTGTCAGGTGTCGATTTGTAAGGAATGCACGATGTTTTGACTTCATTACGGAGTACAGTGATTCGCAGCAGTATGTTGTGCTGAAAATTGAGATGAGTTGTACACTAATTTTTTTCTTGAGTTCAGGATATTTTGTTTCTGGAACTTGCTTTCAGAACTTGTTTGTAGACTGAGATTTATGAATCATCATTAGACCCAGGTCCTCCTGAAATTCCATTACTGTAGTTCCATTTTCACAGCAGATGAATTCATAACCAGAAGTTTGAGAATCGAACAACCATCATTGATCACAACAACCATGAATGGGCTTACAAGAAAGGTAAAGCAGGGTTTCAAGCTCTGCAAGTCATCAAACATGGCTAGGAAATTATCAAGCAGTCCTTGTAATTAATTTTTGTATTCTTCCAGTTTGTGGTCATTTATTTCAATATCAGGGAATGTATTTACTCTCCTTTTGAGATTGGGGAAGTGGTTGTAGTTTCTTGACAGCATGTCTCTTTGAAGAACTTTTATTTTATTCTGGAAGCTGAAAATTGTCTGAGTAAGATCAGAAACAATTTTATCCTTCCCCTGGAGTGCCAAGTTGAAAGTTTGTAGACGTTTCATTATATCAGTAAGGAACATCAGATCTTGCAACCATTCATCATTTTCCAGTTGAGGAGAACATCTGTTCTTTTCTTCAAGAAAAGTAGTGATAGTCTCCAACTGATCTACAAACTTATTCAAGACGTTGCTGGTTGACAACCACCTCACAATGCAGTAGAAAGAGAAGTCATTGGGCTTATCTTCAAGCTCCAGTTCTTCAATAAAACTTTTGAACTGGGTTTTCCCATATGAGCGGATGAAATTGACAATATCTAGGACAGTTATCATAATATTTCTGTGCCTCAAATACTCCTTTATGGGACGATAGTTGTAATATGGGAGGTTTACAAAATTTAGGTTGATCTCAACTGCTAGTAATACGTCTTACAAGTCCATTATACTTTGTCCTCATAGTGAAGAGTTGGTGACCATAAATACTTTAGAAATCATTACAGGTATTTATCTGTTTCAGGAAGTTGTTCTGAGAAAATGTTGCACAATGGTACTTCAAAGTATGTAGAAAAAATACTGTTATATTGAAATATGTTTCAAACTCCTCTTATTTGATCTTGTCTCCAGGGAGACAGACTTCCATCGACCGTATACTGTCAGCTTTGATAAGAAAGTAGCAATTACCTTCCAGATAAAGATTGGTGGCTGTCTCTCATAAGTCACAAAAAAATCTGTCCATATCCATAAATAATAACTCTTAAAACAGATAATTAACAGATTTAACCTTAAAATCCAACTGACATTTTGGACAAATAAGTATAACTTTTTTTTATATTATTTGATGGAAATTATTTCACACAAATTATAAAATTTTCTTTTACAGCAATCCTATAAGACATTGTTTACAGTATTGTATCATAAGTGATATCTCCGTTAGCCGGAATAATTGGTGTCGAGCGCTTCCGAGAATGAGAGATTTCCGGGTAACGAGACGACTCTCAAGCCGGAAAAACCCCCCATCCCCAGAATTTTCCAGAATATTCCAGGTAACGGAAAAATGTTCTTGGAACTCCCAGAAAATGCACAGTACATCATCTCTCGAACCCGGAAAATATCCCCCATCCCCAGAATTTTCCCGGTACCGGAAAAAATTTCTCATAATTTCCGGAAAATTCCGGCTTTGGGAACGATTTTCCCAAAAAAATTCAATTCCAGCTGTCAGAGAGATCCGGTTAAGGGGGATTCCAGCTAACGGACATATTACTGTACATGTACAGTATACCTAAACTATAATAAAATGATTTAAAGTTATGTTAGGTTAGGTGAAGTTAGGTTAGTGATGATGTTATTCATCTATAGGGTGTATTAAGATTATCACCATGATAATCCCTTTATACAGACCAAATTAAATTGTCCAAAATATTGGAAATTTACAAACTCATAGAAATTACTACATCACTATTTTGTAATCATATATACATACATACATATATATATATATATATATATATATATATATATATATATATATATATATATATATATATATATATATATATATATATATATATATATATATATATATATATATATATATATATATATATATATATATATATATATATATATATATATATATATATATATATATATATATATATATATATATATATATATATCGTGTAACCCTGCTTTACGTGGTCAATTGAACCCACGGAGGCCCGCGTAAAGTGAACAACAGACCATACGGGATTAATTGAAACAGAAACTGGGCCGACCCCCAAACTCCACTTTTTCAGACACAATACCTACGTTGTAGTAAAAATAACTTCTTAATTTTATGATGGGATGCACACGCAATTAATAATTAAGAGAAATATCAATAATATTAGGTTTTTTAACACTTACATTAGTAAAAAAGATGGTTGGGCACACGGGCATGGGGGGTTGGTTCCGAGGCAGAGGGTAGATTATTGGCCCTCACCTGTATCACTTGTATCAATTGTATCACTATCCACCACAGAGGCTTGCAGGGCCTCTTTGTCATGCCCCTCAAAGTCCATATAAGTCCATATCCTCACTATCACTATCACTGACTTGGGCCGGCTGTGGTGGGTGGCGGGTGAAGAACTCGGTAATGTTTTGATGACTGGGCGACCTTGTGCGCACCCTGCTAACGCCGCTCTCCGCGTAAAAGGGTACACACACCGCGGAAAGTGAGCATTCCGTGTTCGGCAGGGTACCGCGTAAACGTGAAAACACGTAAAGTGGGACCACGTAAAGCGAGGGTTGACTGTGTGTGTGTGTGTGTGTGTGTGTGTGTGTATATATATATATATATATATATATATATATATATATATATATATATATATATATATATATATATATATATATATATATATATATATATATATATATATATATATATATATATATATCTTGATAAAATCATTTTATCAAGATTTATCTTATCCACGTATTGTGGAATTACATGAAATATATATATATATATATATATATATATATATATATATATATATATATATATATATATATATATATATATATATATATATATATATATATATATATATATATATATATATATATATATATATATATATACACACTACTGTATTGTGTGCGTGTAATTCTAATTTACCGGTAGTTAGTGATTTGCTGAGCACAGCAGATAAAACTCATGCTCTTATTGTTATTCAATAGATTCCAGTACTGTACAGTACTTAAAGTGCATGCAAATGGCATTCATATAACATGCAACTGAAACTACCAACTAACAAAAAAATTTCATGCTCTTACAGCAATTCATTTATCCAGTTCTGTCTCAATTTAAATATGTACCTTATGTATACAACTTAAATATATAATTCAAGAATGTGTAGAGTTCACAGTATTCTGAAAATCTTAAAAAGTAATATTTTGTATGATGGTGAACCTGTAGCAAAAATCATTTCAAGCCTGCTTACCGGTAACATATTTCATATACAGTACATGCATAATACAGTATGGTATCACAGCAAGCAACCATTTCTTGTTCATCCTGGGGAAAATATTGAGGTTGCACATACCAATGTCAAAGACACTCGAGAACTACAACAAATACTTTCGATGGGTTATATCCCAACGGAAAACACCTCTTGTCCTTTTACTTTTAAAATAATTATGGTACTGTACTATGATAACTATTGCCATCATTGATATGGCTGAGCTCCCCAACCAAGACTTTATCAACAGGGTTCATCATTTGTGTATGAAGAACTTATGCTTGATGTACTGTTTTTAATATGCCCAATGGAAACTATACCATATACTGTACTTGTCAACAAACAGATGGACAGTACCATGACTGTACCCATGCCAATTTCTCTGGCTGGGAAATAATAGTTAAATTTCCTAACCAAGTTTGAAACACACACTTAATAATTTAGACTAATACTTATACAGTACATTACATGTTTAAGCTATTGATAAAGTTATAGCAACGTGAAGAGACTAAATGAGGAAATATGTGTAAACCCTTAGTTTTCTGTGTAGATCTTAGCACACAGGAGGACAGTCACACCTGCCACACCACACCATGTACACAAGTGTATTGAATCATATTGAATTTGGTCATTTATAAAAAATAAATTACTGTAATATACTGTAAATGTAATTCCATCCTTTAACTTGCACTATAAAACAAAGCTAGTGCATACTTTTTTGTATGAATTATTCATTATTATACAGTATGTACTTATCAAGAAGAGTAATTAGAGTACTCTACTATATTTACCTGGCAGAAGGCTTGAATGTACACCCAATCAAAGATGACAAATCAGCCTGTAAAGTCATAATAGTGAACAGTTGCTTTAAATATTTTCCATTAAGCTTTATAGGTTGTGCATCAAATATATGAGTGTACACAATCTACATTTGTCTGTGTACAGTAAACCTTTGACCAATTATTTGATTTTTATTGTAAATAAGTCATATCGCTTTTAATACCAATATTTCAACCACAGGATTCAACCATATAGCATACAGTACGTATATGTAGTCACTTATAATCTGCATTAAAAAAATTTCCAAAACCTTAATGCGTTTCACTAAAATCCTTACATTATCACATTAATTACTCATTAATTCTTCCATTATTGGTTCAAATCCACTTCTTATATGCAAGACATCACTGAACTCTTCATTAATTTCATTCATTTGATTGCTCACAGTGCTATTCAGAAAAGATACTGGTCATTATTAACTATAGTGGGGTTTTCAAACTATGTTTCACTTAGTTATGCAGGCAAGAAATGACATCATAAATGATGACATAGATCACAAATGATTCAAAATCATTTTGAAGCCATTGAGTGACAAGTTATCGTCCACACCACAATTTTAAATTATTTATGTTATACATAATAGGTATGCATGTAGTGTACAGTACTTCAACTTCACTTTGTAGTGTGCTGTCCTAGAATACATTTCAGGGTGTGATATACAGATTCTGTATCGTAATTTAGCTATGTAGTGTCATAAAGAAGGAGTTATATATATATATATATATATATATATATATATATATATATATATATATATATATATATATATATATATATATATATATATATATATATATATATATATATATATATATATATATATATACACAATCAACACCTCAACCCGCCAGGATTCGAGGCCCAAGAAGTTTGAAAAATTTACGTAATATATTACAATTTAAAATATTTCCTCTATTACTTATTAAGTGATAGGTAGATAGGCAGCTACCAAACAGGGAGGTAGGTACTACCGCCTGGGAAGATATTGGAAGCATAATGTGTTGTCTAATGGTAGACCCTGCTGCCATATGGAATCAAAAAAATTGTGACCAAGTCCCAGGTTGCTGATCTGTCTTTCTGCCTCATCTACACACAATTGCAGGGTCTCAATTGTTTCTCTTACTTGGACAACACAACATATATAATGTATATAATTTCTCAGTCTTGATTTATTTTTTCGATTTTGTATTTACAGTATTTATGGTTATTTTTCTTATTTTATTTTTGTTTTTTATTAATTTGCTATTAATTTTATTAATTGTTGTAATAATGATAATGGTAATGGTAGTAATAATAATAATAGATATATTATTATTATTATTATTATTATTATAATTATTATTTGTCATTATATTTTTGCCCCCCCAGGCCCTGATGTGGGTCATTACCTGTGCCCGGGTGGGCTAATCTTTGTAAAGTTATCTTTGAAGAAAGGGATTTTTCTCTTCTTAATAATGACATATTTGGCATAAATGGGGTGAATTAAATGCCTAAAACCTTATTAAGCTCCAAAGCACATCATTTACCATACAGAAAGTTTTCTGTGAGTAGCATCAACCTTTAACTCCTATCCCAGCAGCTGTTCTGCCCACCTCTTGCTCATTTTGATTGCTAATTAATCCTTTCACTACGGTGTCTTTTCATCTATTTTATTCTGGCTACCACCAGACAATTTTATTCAGCCGGGGAAGTTCCATCTCGTAGTCAAAAGGTTACACAAAACTTCGCTGCTTCTACAAGGTGAGGAAATCCCGTCTGTATTGTCAGTGTTATTCTGCATTGTAATCTCTCCCAATTGAGATACTAGACACTTCCCTACTCACCTCCAGTAACCAACCCCCTCCCCAGACAATTACCCCGACACACTCCTGGTAAATGCACAGGAGTGGAGCCAACTGTACAACAATTAGTGTTATACTGATGTCTTGGAAAATAATATATTTGATACCACTTTCAAACATTGTAAAAATTTTGATAATGTTTTCTAGAAAATGTGATACACAAGGGAAGGGTTCAAGGTCACAAATAGGGTCACAGTGAACAGGTCATGTTACCTGTAAATATTGTACTGTAGAGTACAGTATTATGATTTTGGACCAATAACTCCTGGTTTCATTAATGATGTATTGTACAGTACTGTATAATAACTGGCAGTGCAGACATGCAATTATGGATATATCAAAACCATGAACTTAGAAATTGTAGAAATTTAAAGTTTACTGTGTGTGTGTGTGTGCATGTATTTTCAAGTCTTTTCCCAGTTAATGCAGGGGAGCTGGAATAGAGAGAAAAAGACACACAAATGCAAATTTCACTTCAATTCATGTCAACCAATCATTCTTTCTGCTAAAAATAAAAAGCCGTTTCAATAATTCACTTACAAAAACCCTCTAAATCTGGTTTGACCCTGCTGCTTCACACAGACCAGCACGTCATTCTCAAAAAAGAATAACACTAGATGCCATGTTTTCCACGTATATTTGCACACTGTTTTTCTCTGGACATCCAATCCCCTTACTTCTAGTGTATCCTTTGCCATATTCTCCCATCTCCTTCTTTGTCTTACCCTCTGTCTCCCCTATCCTCTACTTCTGATTTATAGTAATTTTACCAATCATTTACTTTCTATTCTCTTTAGATGTCCATACCACCTGAGAAGACCATTGTGTTCTCTTTGCTTGACAGTTCCTATTCTCTGCACTCTATTGACTACCCATGGTGCTCTCAAATAGGAAGAAGAAAAAGAAGAACAGTAAGAAGAATCATTAAGATAAAAATAAAAACAAGAAACAGTAAGAAGAATATGAAGGAGAAAAAGAAAAGAAGCAGTAATAAGTAGTTGATGATTATAAAGAAACAGTAAAAAGAAGAAACAGGAAGATGATGAAAGAGAAGAGGTAGACCTGCTTAGGAAGTTGCTGCTAGCTTGAGAGACTTTAATCCCCCCTCCCCAGATATTTCTTGCTAAGTAGGGGTGCATTTTCAAGGCCCCCTCATTTTTTTTTCTTGAAATTGAAATCTATAGCGAATATAAGTGGTACATCATGGAGCACTCTGGCTCAACATGAATGTTTAATATGGTGGTAAACAGAGCCTGCAGTCTTTCACCAGCATTTCATATACTGTACTGTACATATACAGTATTAAATGTACACTTTTATGCCTATATTGTACTGTAAATATGTATTAATGTTTGTTTTATAAAAAAGAGAGAACCGGTATAACACACCTTACTGACTGAACTACACTAATTCAATGTTGTTGTTGTACATCCAGATGGTATACAAAGACAGGCTCAGACTGGAAGACAGTACAGTATTACACCTAAACTTCAAAGCTGAGGAAATTTGTATATGTACAGGGTATTTATACCATCAGGAAATGTTAGTAATGACTTAGTCATAATTGGCACCACTTTAACGATGGCCTGAGGCTACTACTGTACCTGCCTCTTTTCCCCTTTTTCTTTTATTATGCAACCAGAAATGGGTAAGTTGGTGGTTTAGGTGTAAAACTGTACCATCTTACAGTATTCCAAAACAGTTGATGTGAATACCTATTTACTTTATTTACATAATGGCCAACACTACATTATGCATTGACTTCATAGGTTGTGCCACAAGCAAGTAATCTTAACTCAGAACTTGCTTAATTTTGGAAAGAGTGGATGTTATTCTGAATTATGGAGGTTATACTGTACTGTATACAGTATAATGTTTTCTGTCATGTAAATTACTTTTTTCATTAAAATATTTAACTAAAAAAATCATTAAATGATTCATAATGTTAGTGTTAAGTTAATACTATTAATAATTAGATACAACATCTATAAATGTGTTTGACATAAATCAATCAATCATTGCTTGAGTCAACTTTAAACTGAGTACAGTACTGTAATGTACAGTATTGTAACTAATGCACAGGTCTTACTCTTTATTCCGCAATGCAAAAAAATGACTTCTGATGGCACTGTGATCAAATCTGGCAATGATTCCCATTTCCACTATGTTAACATCTTCATTTGTGAATGGAAAACTTTTTCCTTTCTCTTTTAGATTACCAAGTCACAAGTTAGATAGCAGTATCATGAGAAATAGTTAATTGAAGTACTACAGTATAAGCCAAAACTGTTCAAGAAGAATTTGCTATGTCAGTTGATTAGCCCCTGGAATATACAGTGTACTGTATATGAGTTTGTTTGGTATTATCCAAGTAGTGATACAAACCACCTTTATTACACAATTACCTGCATATTATTAGTCCACTAAGTACCCTCGTTAATTACATGACTGGCAGTTCTCAAGCCTCTTTACAATGTAATTTAGATCATTCTGTGTACCTGTCCCCTCATGTTGCGCTGTGTTCCGGCGAGGGAAGACCATATTTAAGTCAGGCATAGCCATGTAGCTCCCTGCAATGTATAATGGCATAATGGTTTTTGATGGTTTTCTCTTACAATCAGTTTCACTAAAATGAATAAGGAAATGTATTAGTGTCCATCTTGTCTCGCTGTTAGAGGTAGTCTCTTTGTGCACACACTACTTAAATGTACAAAATATTCATTAATTAAGGCAGTCACTATTAGTTTAAACAATCACTATATAATACAGTACACAGAATACATAAAACTAAATATCATACACTCTATTTATCTTAAAATTACATGGATGGAATACTACTATTGTTAATAAGGTGGATAAGCTTTGATTGGTGACCAGCAGGCAAGACAGTGCTCTATCCCCCCCAATTATGTGTCCCAAGATACTGTACAAGCAATTTTAAGAGTGGTCACAAGTGCAGCACCAACCAATAAGTCAGGTCAGTAAAAATTGTAATTTTGAATCCTTTTCCATTTACTCATACAACAAAAAACTGCTATTTAATACTTACTGTGCATGTATTTTTTTTTAAATTACCTTAAAAAATGTAACTGGTGAAAAAAATCAAGGGTAAATGTCAACAAGTGTTGATGAAAGCAAGGTGATTTACCTTGAATGCATAATTATGTTAAATTCTAAATACAGTATAAACTGGATCAGGGGCTACTAAACATGATGAATTTAAAAAATAAAGGAATGATACTTGAAATCCCATTTCATGGCAGAGAAGATGTACCATTGCCAAGCACATCACCTGCAGATTCTGCTACTACCCATAAGGTGTACAATTTTTTAAAACGGGAGCTATTTTCATAGCACAAAAATGTATTTCTGCAATCAATCAACATATTGCAGCTTCCCCACCCAGTAAAATCAATACAAATCGAATGACTGTTTCAGTGATCTGAGGGATGGATGGGTCATAATCTGAATGCCACAGCTCATTTACTAGACTCCCTGAGAGCATACAGTAAAATGGCTTACCCTTTGTATCATCACATCTTAGTTTCATTTAACAGTCAGTCAATATTATTTTCACATCATGTACAGATCCGTCCATGAAAATATTAAGTAACAAGGATAACACTACACATGCTTGATGCACTCCTCCAGTTATTTCATATCACTGTACGTATTCACTCATACCACAGCTTCTTCTCATGAACGTTTATTAAAAGGTTCTTGAGTCTTTAATAAACTTATGCATCCCTATACAATGTCAGTGTTTCCCACAGGGCTCTCCTATGTACCTTACCATGTACAACCTCTAATTCCATGAAAGGATGAATTACTTTCTTCATTTCTTGGCTTCTCTCCATTACTTTTCTTAGAATACACATTTGATCAAGATATTCTCTTCCTGTATCAAAACCCCTTGTACCTGTACCTCATCTATTAATCATTCTGTAATTATTTTTACATAATCAAATCATACCAAGCTTGAAAGACTACCGGTAATCACTCCTAATTTCTTCAATTTGTTTTTGATACAGTACTGTTGCCTTTACATAAAGGCCAATCAAATCATGAGAATCAAGATTGGGTTGCCAGATGTCCTAAATATAAGACACTGTCCCTTATTTCAATGCCTTGTGTCATGCCATGTATTTGAGAGGCCCTAATACAGTACAGTATTTAAAAAAAAAAAAAAAAGCCGTTTTTTTCTAAAAACCAGTTTTTGTGATATGATCCAGAATGCGAAGCTTAGCTTTTAGCCTAGGTATGTTAATGCCCAGCAATAACTCGCCAGGCCAACATACGGGCAATTAAAACATCTAATAATTACTTAATAAGTAATATTAGGAGGACACGTCGCTACCTGGCATTTAATTGCAATTGTCGAAACCCCTTCCTTCACCCCCCATCGCACACACTGCCACCTTCATCTCTTGCCTTAGAGCGAGCAGTAAATAAAAGTCAACTCTCGAGGGGTGGAGATGGGTGGGTTATCAGCGTCGCATTCCGGATCATATCACAAAAACTGGTTTTTAGAAAAAACCGGCTTTTTGTTCAATCTCAGAATGCTACGCTTAGCTTTGAATACCCGGGCAGGAGGTGGAGAGGGAGGTGACTTGCATACAAGGCTCCGCTAACTTAGGTCCAGATTATGATTATAAACCGTGTAGAAAATTTCCAAAATTAGGAACATTTACCGGAAGGTAAAATGTTAATTTACATATCTCAATTAGGACTCACTTTATTATGGTGATGAAGAAGATTTCCAAAAGCCCATTTCCTTGACCTAACTGAGGCTTATATGCCACAGAAAGGCCACAGACCCTGCGTATTTCCTAGTGTTATGTGCCAAAAATTTCTTGCCAGAGTCTGCTTGATTCACTAATTGAGATAAAGATTTTGTCATTTGACTAAAAGACAATTTCTTACCATCCCTGGATGAAAAACATAGGGGCCTCGATTAGGGAATCTGGATAACCATTCTTGAAGATTTTAAACTGGGCACAATATATGAGGAACTCTTGTCTCATCCATTAGAGAGAGAGAGAGAAAGAGAGAGTAGCAGCCTTATCACAGTACAATCTCACATTGTCTCTCGCCATCATAATAGCTTTATTTACTCCTAGAGTACATGACAGAATAGTTGAAACTACAGTATGTAAGAATATTACTATTTTTGAAGTGATACAGGGTTTAGTAGTTTGACTTTGCTAGACCACCAAGAATTTTTCAGTGGCAATAATATGTTTGGTGCTCTTCTGATAATCACAACCGATAGCAAAGTCCCTCATCATATATCCCTGAATTTCAATTACCAAAATACGGGATGCACCGGAC
The DNA here is from genome assembly GCF_018991925.1 of Homarus americanus. Lineage (NCBI taxonomy): Eukaryota > Metazoa > Arthropoda > Malacostraca > Decapoda > Nephropidae > Homarus > Homarus americanus. Next base: position 12,450,863 of record NW_024712526.1, on the reverse strand, counting down.
ATAAAGAAACCACTTGTTATGTCACAGAACTATTTCTGGAGTGTCATGACAGTCTGACTGACAACACGCAGCTGAAGGTGAAGTAGTTATCTCATGTGGTTGGAGAAAGGCTGAGTGATATGAGATGTAGTCATTGACTCTGAACTGATTAGGCAAACTGGTCTGTAAAACATCCACCAGATCCATATGGATTCATAAGAGATTTGATTGTGTGTGAAGGTTGCTGTGCACACTGTTTGTATCAATACATTATTAACCTTTGGCTGTGGCTTGCGGGAAATTTATGAACATCATATACACGTACACAATATTCACGAATAATGAGAGTTCTTAAAAATATCTATTTTCATCTTTCCAAAATGCATGCAGGCCAATGGGAAATGAGACTAAATCATTTGTATAGTTTGGTTTAACAGTGGTCAAGAGCTCCTCTTTCACACAAAGTGGATGGCCCGTCACTAGGATATGGGGATCAACATATGTCTTCCGTGATGACAGTGTGTGTGTGTAGTGAGGTGCTTGGAGTCCAGGCTGTGGTGTAGGGGGGACCTAGAGGCTGACGGGACAGTCTATAAACACATCACTGGGAGCACAATTTAAAAAAAAATTATGCTAAAATGTTGGCAGCCTGCTGGCTTATCACAACCTCAGTTGCAGCTCACTCTACTGGCTTTTTGCAGTTATAGGGTTATTAAGGCAATGCACCCAGCAGTCAGAAATTGAAAGCATTACAGGTAAAAGATGGCTTTACCTGTGACATATTTAGCAGTGGTAAGTACTACATCTTACAGGTGTCTTGGGAGGATCCCCAAGAATACATATAATAATTAAAGAAATAGTTTCCAATTCAGAATTTTTGTGAACCACATATCGTAATTTGATTGTTTCATGGGGTAATTTTCAAATGATGAAAATGACAAGCATTACTAAGTGACTATCTGACCAAACACCTGAAAACAGGGAGAAGTAAGACTCAAGGAAGATGATGATATTATGGTGGTTAGGAATAATAATGGGGACAACTTATGGTTATATGAAGGAGCACTTGAGGTAATGCAACAAGTACACGAAGGAGATATTTGCAGAACTGTTTATTACGTACAGTATTAATATTGTGAAGATGATCGTGTGACTGGTTCACTGTGACATTGCATTGGGTAAAGCCTGTAGGTTATACTGTACATGGTTAATATATTAATATTAAATATATAAAATATTCAGCTTTCGTCATTAATAACGGAAAGGCCATGTACAGTCCCCTTCACTAGGGCATTTAAAGGGGCTCATCAGGTTTTGTGCAGTGTGGCAGCCCTGTGTTTGTTTACATTCGACAGAAGGAAACTAGCAATAGTAAACATACTGTGGAATAAAATTAGAACAATATTAAAACAAATACCTTAATAATAATGATTTGTAAAATGTTTATATGATGAGCCCCTGTAAATGCACTAGTGAAAGGGACTGTACATCACTGTACATTACTAAAAATACTGCATAAAAATTTTCTGACATGCTCTCCATAAAATAATTCACAATAATAATTGTGATTGATACTAAAGCTTTTACTTATTGCGATGAAAAGATATATAATTACTACACTGTGTGTCTTTGTGCAGTCTCCATGAAAATGAATTTGCGGAAGTCAGACTTATATTTTATTCCAAACTATACACATATACTCTACAGTGAAATACAGTACAGTATACTGTACTTATTTACAACCCAAACAGCTAAAATAATTGAAAATGGGGAATAATTGTTTACTTACGTAAAGATTGAAACTTTGACTTGAGGTGTTCGGTGGGTAGATTTAGTGATCGTAAGAGGAAGATGTAAGCATACACTAAGAATATTATTGATCCGATGTACAGGAACAAGTAGAATCCCTGAAAGATACAAATATATCAAACTGGTCAATGTAAGGTTACAAACTTCACACAAGTTTCCAAGCACAGTACAGTACAGTACAGTAACATCTCCCTGTCTAAAGCAAAATATATAACAATATATTCACTGACAATCAGTTTCATAATAAATGATCAAAATTGCAAAACAATGATCCCCAGCAAAGGTGTGATTCAAAAGTGATTGTCTAAATGTTCAAATAATAATTTGTACCCTATTTTGAATAAATTGATGTTTTATATCTGCTCAAGCAATTTGCATGAGCATGTAGTGGAAAAATTAGGTAAATTCTTCTGGCAGGCATCTTGGATATGCTTGCCATCTTGAATGTACTGCACTTTCCTGCTGCCAGGGAAGTGAGAGGAACACCAGTCCCCCACATGTCTCTTATTATGCTCAGACTATGAGTATATACTCAACATTGTATCCCATGTATTTATACTTCCATGCTGTGCTTGTGCCTTTTCTGTACTAAGAGTGCTGTATAATGTAACCCAAGGGGCCTACACAGCACTTCTGGTGATGCTGTAGCTACCACGAAATCGAGAAATATTTTCAATGCGGACACAAAGAAATCCACCTGCCTATTGCATCACCATGGCCAGCTACTGCATCTCCTGCCTTAATAGTGGGGTTGGCAGCACCATGGTTTGTTACAACATTTGTAAAAAGCGATTTTTCAATGTGGTCATATAGGTTTTGACTCGAGGAACATGAATCTGAAGATGTTCCCAAATAAGGTCACCAAGGTCATATTATGTCATAACCTGAAACAGCAACGGAGGATGTCATAAAGACCACCAATTGGCCAAATATTATAAACTAAAAATTTAATTCATGCAAAACTATACATTTCCGATGGAAACATTATACTGTACAATAAATTATTTTTATTTTTTATTTCTCTATCTCCCCAAATATGACTCAATTTTCAGGTGCCTGGTGTCAACTTCTAAATAATGACTGAGTAGCCGAGCCCTAAGACAGAACATATGTACTTACCCAATCTGTGAGGAAAGGTTTTCTTCCCACCTGGAACCCTCAATGAGTCAAGTGCGAAATCCCTATCCCTTGGGTTGCTATCATGCTAAATACCTGACTAACACACACATCCCTACCTCAGCTATTGCTGTATGGTCCAAAGACAGACGTACAATTCTATGGCAGTTTTCATGTACAGACATCTACATTATGGACAAAGGATGCTATTCCCAACCTGATAACTTGTGTTTGATATATGATCTTTGATCACTTTGACCAGAATATGTTGACGAATTTAAATTTTTTTTTAACTTAGTACTGAATATTATCAGAAAGGATATACAATGATATATCATCACTTACCATCTAAGTCCAAACCAACAAGTGGTCACCATAACAACTGATCGATGACCCAAAGAGATATAAGATATTGTCTCATACTGTACTGTACTCAAATATTAACCTAACATTTTCAATATTCTTCATAAAATGTGTTCCCTTTTACTTACATTATAGAAGGAAATGGGAATGTCATGTGAGATGACCTCAGCTATAGGAAAGGCCATACCCATCACCACCAGCAGCTTACCATACAAGGCACTCAGGCACGCAATGAGAGAATCACTGAGAAGAGACACATAAGACATGACATTTTTTACATAAATGCAATGGGGAAAAATATGTGAAAACATCAAATCTGTATTGTTGATTCAGGTTATAGTTCTTTAAATTAACATAAAATAATATAAATTCACTTCAACTAAAATTAAAGTAACATACAGTACAGTATTGTTTTTAATGCAAACTACTCAGATATGTTAAAGTTCTACACCAAAGCTCCAAGATCAAGCACTATGAACTCACTTTCCTTCCTGTTTCCAGTCCAACACAGACGGTGCCAAACTGTTCCGTGAGCTAGAGCGGCGAATGTTGTTAGAGGAGACGGTACGTTGTAGGTTAGTTTGACTGCCACCCAGGCGCTGGTACATCTCATTCATGGAATTTCGACGAGTTTTTCTGTATGTACCAAGATCGATTGATGGGTGGCGACCATCTGGGAGGTCCAACGTGGTCATATTTAACCTGTAGGGCATACAATTAGACTAACAATGACTACAGTACTACAGGAGCTTTGGACTACGACAGAGTAACTTGAGGATGACAGAAGTTAGTTTCAGTTAGTACAATGTTATGACTACAGTACAGTACTGTACCGCACTTCTAAATACCTGGTAGTGTAACGCAGAAAAAACTATTACCCAGGGCGTGAAATTTAAAGGCTGTAATGCTGTGCTTAGAACTCTCCATCCCCCAAAAAAAAAATCCACTGATTTCTTGAATCTCAAAATGTTCATTCACAAGCTGGGGTTCTCTACTTATACTCGCAGGTCAGCAAGATCATTTTTCAAAACTGTAACCATTAAATAAAAATAATCCATTGACTGGTAATGTATAAAGTATAGTCTGGATTTATGCGGTTTTTGTTTACACGTTTGGTCATTTACGCGGTGCCTTGCCAGAATGAAATGTTTTAATTACGCAGTAAATTTCATCATTTACGCGGCGAGCGGCTGGAGAGGTCCAGACACACCGCGCTATTTTTTACTCACACGGTCCATTCTTGACCATACACGGGATGCAGCGCGATGAGGGGTGCGCATTAGGTCGCTCTTACGTTATCGCTGAAGTCATATGACGTATCGGACTGTGATTGGGCCACGCATCCTTACCACTCACGCATTCCCTCCGCCGCTAGCTGTGATTGGTCTAATGTAACATGACGTGCCCTGCCACCAGAAGTCGCTGACCTAGCTGGGCCAGTCTCATTGTTCTCAGTCCGCGTATACAATTCTCTCTTGTGCCCGCTATTCCCCTCACAATGGCTTCCGCTGGACCCCCACCACCCCAGAAAAACCTTGAATTACCTGGACCAAGCCATGATTATGTGAAGGAAATCATCGAGTTGGGGGAGAAAATTAAGCTCATCCTTGACAACGACCCAGACAAGCATCAGTATGAAGTGTCTAATAACCATCTGTCGAAAGTAATGGAGCCGTATATCCAGATCTATCACGACAACATCAATGCTAGTCGTCAACGTAGTATTAAGGACTTCTTCACCCGCAACCCACCACAACCACAGCCAGCCCAAGTCAGTGATAGTGACAGTGAGGATATGGACTTTGAGGGGTTTGTCTGGGAGGCCCTACAAACCTCTGCGAATAGTGAAAGTGATTCACCGGAGGGCAACTAATCTGCCCTCTGCCTCGGAACCAGCCGCCATCCACGTGTGCCGACCCATCTCTTCTACTAACGTAAGTGTTAAACACCTTTAGATTTGTAGTTTTTTTATTTAGATATTATGTGTGTAGCAATACCATCATAAAATTATGATGTTATTTTTACTACAACGTACGTATTGTGTCGGAAAAAGTGGAGTTTGGGAGTCGGCCCAATCTCTATTTCAATTAATCCCATATGTTCTGTTATTTTGTTTACACGCGATTGACCATGTAAAGGTAGATAGACACTTGGTAGACAGACAATGAGGACAATACTCGCAACCCAAAATGCCTCCCAATCACCGTCAAAAAAAGTTGAAGATAAATCGTTTTCAAATAAAGAAAAAAGGGCAATATTACATGGGTTCATGGGATGAGGGAAATATATGCTTCATCCTTTTGCTTATTATGTACAAGAACTAACATATCTAATACATTCTTAAACAACCATTGTGTAGTTATAGTAATCCAATCATCTTACCCAAAAGCATACATACCTTGATTTTTCCGTGTAAATTATTCGAAAAATATTAAGGGTTAAGTTAAAAAAAAATTAGGGGATTTTAACGTTAAACCAGGACGATGGTGTAGGAGGCAGGAGCTGGAGGCGACGGTGCGGTTACGTTGTTGGAGTTGGGAAACGTGAGGGTTATTACACTGGGAGAGAATAGTCCTTAGTAGATAGTGAAACATAAACCAGGAAACAACGAACATACACGTGTTAAAAAGGTGCATCAAGTTGTGTGTTTAGTAAGTGTACACAATCAAGTGTACTAATGTATCGAAGTTATATAAATAAGTGTGTAGTTAAGGTAGTAAGATAGTGTACAATAGTGGTGTTCGGGTGTGTGTGTTACGTGCAGTAGTTGTACTCGTGTGTTATGTGTTTATAAATTATCGTGTTAAAGGTATCAAGAACAGTACTCACGGTTAGTTAGTGTAACTTCAAAACATAGTACAATATAGTGTAACAATAGGTACATGGGGGTGTGTAATAAAGTAGTACTCAGCAGTACGAGTGTGTTATAGTGTAACAATAACAGTACTCATGGGGGTAGTGTGTTGTAGTGTATCAATAACAGTACTCACGGGGGTCGTGTGTTATAGTGTAACAATAACAGTACTCATGGGGGTAGTGTGTTGTAGTGTATCAATAACAGTACTCACGGGGGTCGTGTGTTATAGTGTAACAATAACAGTACTCACGGGGGTAGTGTGTTAAGTGTAATCAGAACAGTACTCACGGGAGAGTCGTCAGCTCCAGGGTTCTCATTGTTGGTGGGGACGTCGTTCGTCTCGTCTTCGGTGGAGACGACGATGTGCGGGGTGGTGGGAGAGCCTGGGATATTGTTACCTGCAGGTCCGTCGCTCGACTGGCCCCCGTGCACACCCACCCATCTGAAATGCACAAAAGAAAACTCCATGAATACTGTACCAAACTGTCGATCGCACACATCTTGTCATAAGTTGGACTGTGACATTAGAACCTTGTAGGTTACGAGTGAAGACCTTAAGATTAAAATTTAATAACTACTTCTTTGTTTTGGGTTAGCTAGCTTAAACTATATAGTATTAAATTTCACGTAAATGTTTCTTTTGACCAGATGCTTTTGCAGTCTTCCGAATTTGGTTAAAATGGGTATGTGGGGTGAGGTCTCTTTAGGATAATATTTAAGTGTGTGTGTGTGTGTGTGTGTGTGTGTGTGTGTGTAGGGGGTAATAATGAAGGGCAACATTTAATGGAGTTTAACAGTAAATTATACGCCCACTGGGGTGCCAGAACTGATATCCTTTAGGTTGTACAAGAGAGGGAGAGAAGATTGCAGTTGTCTCGTCTCAACTATGGAAGAGCACCGAGATTATATTTGGATAGACAATAATTGGGGTTACATGGTAGGAAGTTTTAACCATACATAAACTGGTGAGGGGGAAGGCTAACACATTTATCGACACAATTTAGTAAACCATGAAATATTTACATATTTGATCAATGACTCAACCGTGGGTGTGAATACCCCATTGTTTCAGCTACAACTCATATTAGATGAAGGGACATATGCCCCCAAACGGATGTCACAGAGTCCAGTACCAATGGTTCCCGATAACTTACCTGTTTTATGACAGAGAACAGACATAATAAGAGTGAGAGAGTTCATTTCAGTTTCCACCTTAGGACCAGTTAAGTGACAATTAACTTGTCGTCGAGGTTCGTTTAGACGGGGGGGTGAGGACACGGAGACAAAAAACTACCACATGTGACCAGTTCATGATACCCTAGGCCTACCTAGAGCAAGGTGCTGCACACCCATCACCGCTCCTCCACGCATTAACATTGCAAAGCATTACAGTATAACCCATGTCTTACAGTGTAGGTTGTCAGCCTCCTGGTGTTATGATTATGCATTACTTGGATTGGGTCCGACTAATTACCCAAATGTACCTAAATGTAGCCGCACTGAAGTCAAATAATGGTCCTACATGAATAAATCGGGTTACCAATCACTTCTCGACTAGTATTTGGTGTCACAAAGTAAAAAAAAAATTGGAAAACGTAATTTAATTTGAGTCAATAGATCGAGTGCATGTACCAAACCTAACCTCGACTAGTATTTGGTGTCACGAAGTCACAAAAAATTGGAAAACTTAATTTAATCTGAGTTAATAGATCAAGTGCATGTACTGTGAAGTTTAACAAATATACATAAACTGAATGAAAAGTTATCATTTAAATATGAGTTTAACTCTTCAGTGACCTTGGCCTTGCAAGGAGACTTTAATATAATGTTAGATGCGTCATCGAGAGAGAGAGAGAGAGAGAGAGAGAGAGAGAGAGAGAGTGTGTGTATTGGCTTAGTTTATTATTATACGCACTGTCTTGTCGGGGTTATAATAGAGATAGACTTAACCCTGATTGCTATGGGTTCCCATCAGCTGAATAAAATCCTTCAGAGTCCTTCATTGCACGCAAGGGAGGTTAAAGGTCTTGTCCTGGCAAAAATTCCCTCTTGATTACGGAGTCACAAACAGATGAGGGAGGTGGAGCCAACCTAGTGTGTGTGGCATCAACAGGGGCACCATAACAATGTTTATTACTGTCTCTGTTATCACTCTCCTTCAAGCTTCATTATCCTGATGTATTGGATTCCCTTCTCAGCTTCAGCATTTAATTAATATCGATTACTTTATCTCCTCCATTACTTCACTGTCCCCATGTTTTAGCGAGTTAATTCACGTCCTCATTCACGGCTTTCGTCTAGCTACCTTCACCTCTTTACCTTCCCTATCATATTATCCTCACTATCAGTTGCCTCCTCCTTACTCCTGGTTGGAAAGGTCACTGTCTACAATTTTTTTTTTATCGGGCACTCCCCTACATCCTTGTGTAAGGTGAAGTGCAGAAGCGTTTACAGCGCCCAACAGGGAAGCATGCTAAGTTCATGCTTGCCTTATGTCTCATGAGTTAAGGGCGTAGAACCCACTTATAAGTTATTCTTGCGTGGGCATCAGTGACCCTCACCTTTACCCTTTGGTCTTAACAGCAATCTTCGTCCCCATCACGGCGACTAGGAACTTGGGTCACTGTCCGATTCTTATAATACTAGTCATGGTGTGGTGACGAGGCGTCTTCAGGAAAACAGACACACGAACCTTCCTCTACTAACTCGTGGCTACAGCAGAGGTGTGTCTGTGAACCTCTGATGTAGCGTCACTGTACAAAAAAACAGTGACAGTGATATATATAACCCGTCGAGGAGGACTAGCAGCAGGAGGTGGTAAACAACAAACAGTATAAAAACTAACCAAACACCTTTGAACGATAATGAGACAATCCGGGGAGGCATGTAAACACAACACAATATCACCGGACAACAAAAGTGTGTTTCTTTATCTTTACACGGGCATAACGTGAGTGTCTGCTGCTGGTACACAAGTGTGAGCCTACACTGCCCGTAGACACGTCCTGTACAAAACAAATTACTACGCAATTTGACCCATAGATGAGTTCTTCAGTGTAGGCGGCTACGGTCAGATGCTGGTGACAGTCTTGTGGTAGGGACTCCATATCGAATATCAGAATCACTGGTAAAGGCACTCTACTGTCTCAGCCCAGGAACGGTCTAATACACTACTGAGCATATTGATTCTTTAATACTATCATCAGAAGCAGAGCTAAAATCAGAAGTTTAGTTAGCGGGCAGTTTACCTGTATATAAATACTAAGGAGAACAGTCTGAATAACAAGATTGAAAGAGTGTACGGGCCAGTAGCACGGTGACGCCTTGAGCGTGAAGGACGAGCTTGTCCGAGGTCCTGCTTGACATGCCAGTGACTGGTTACAGTACCAGGACGGGCGTTTTTCATTTGAAAGAAAATTTCAGTTTGCTGATCTTTCATTAAAGCGATATACTGCTACTTCATTTGGACATCAAAATGGGTCCCATAGACACGACTGCCAGTTAGGGACAGTGTGGATACAACACACTGTATACTAAACCTTCGGTACACAAGGAAGCATCGGCTCTTCCGACGAAGGCAACAAGCCTCCAAAATAACGGGTCACTTAAATTATACGATAAATTCAGAAATGGTTGTCGTCCAAGAAGATAAAAAAGAAAAAGAACGAAGTCATGATTATATTTTCGCAGACGCTATCAGGCAGATAAAGTCTAGTAATATTAAGTGTAATGAAAGTTGGGTCACAGCAGTACAGACAGTGGACTGAATAATTAGTCTTTGGACAATAAGGAGGGACAGTGGCGATCACTATCAAACCGCCTTCATTTCCCTAACTGTAAAGTGAAGCACCCTTTTAGATTTTTTCTTTTAGATTGTCCCCGCATGGGGGCTAGTTTATTGGGCACCCCCTTACATCCTGTACAAGGTGAAGCGCAGAAGCGTTTACAGCGCCCATCTGGGAAGCATGCATAGTTCATGCTTGCCTTTATGACTCATGCATTAAGGGCGTAAAAGCCTGAAGGGTCATGGGTTTTGACAGCAAGTTGCGTTAAGTGACAGAATGATGAGTGTGTGGGGGGAAAATTCCCGGTACAATTTATCTGTTTATGGCAAAGCATGGCATGTCCCGAATAAAGTCAAGTGCCAGGCCATAGGCTGGTGAACTGAGAGTGCTCTGGGCGCAGATCAGTGATTCTTATGACGAGAGGCGAGCGATCCAATAAGATACAGATTAGAAACTTCTTTTATGGACGGCCCAGTAGTGAACTATCGTGAAAAAAAAACTATAGGTTAATAAAGTAAAACGAGTTTTAGCTATCTTATGTTAATAAATTACTTGAACATGATGTGTTAAGTCTGACCACAGACATAAGAGTACTGCACAGGGACATATTATAACGCAAATATCATATAGTAACGTAGACAATACATATTATAACGTAGATAATGGTTGCCCCTCGTGTTCGAGGATGACCGGCCCAAGGGCCACCTAGGCGTGCATTAGTTTATGGTGTGGAAGCTGTCACCAACACAACAACGACACCCTGAGTTAACGAGTTGCATGACCAAGGGCCAAGTAATAGTCCGAGAAGACCGGACAACTCACCAACCGCACTGGCTTGCCATTACCCACAAACACGATCCGCAAATCGTTTAATATCCAGGTCCCCCAATTACTGCTGGGTAGACAAAGAGGAAAATGGTGTAAAGAAACTTGCCCAGAGTTTCATCCTGCCCGAGGATCGAGCCAGGGTCCATTCGCTTGAGAAACGAGCATGTTGACCATTACACCACATCTCGCCATATATCGTAAAGTAACGTGGAGAATACATTTTAGAGTCACGCAGATGATAAAACAGGGGTCATACGTCTAAATGTTCACCCACGTGACTGAAGCTTTATTAAACTGTACACCAGACATACGCGCGACACATGCATGAAAACTATTGTAACCAGACATTAACTCACAATATTTACACCAACATCATTACTCTCAACATATATCAGTGTTACTATAAATGTACTATTGTTATTGATAATGCATAATATAATAACAATTCGTGTATTATGTGAAAGCATTACAATCTGGACAGTAACATCTGCCTCGTACCGTAGATTACATACACACACACACACACACACACTCAGTAGCACCCAGGCCGACAAAAGCAACATTACCTTTCTGCCTCAGCACACAGGATACAGCTGCCCGGCAACACCTCGTCGGGGCTGTGGTAGTGCTGGAAGTGTAGTGGGGTTGTACGCTTCTTGAAGCGGAACATGACGCACGTACAGTATTCCCGGGCACTGTGGCGAACTCACACCACTTATCGGGAGACCTTCACAAAGTGGCCCACTTATCGGGAGACCTTCACAAAGTGGCCCACTTATCGGGAGACCTTCACAAGCTGGCCCACTTATCGGGAGACCTTCACAATCTGGCCCACTTATCGGGAGACCTTCACAATCTGGCCCACTTATCGGGAGACCTTCACAAGCTGGGCCAGTGGACAAGTTACCGGGAGTCCATCACAACCTAGCCCAGTTACTGGTAAGTCCTTCACAAGCTGGGCCAACTTCAAAATGACTTCCTACAGTCCCTGGACCATATATACAGTAGTGTTAAGAACCTTACAATAAACGAACCAGTCACTGGACAGCGTTACTGTTGCTGGACCAGTTAATTGACAGTGTTACTGTTGCTGTGCCAGTTATTTGACAGTGTTACTGTTGCTGGACCAGTCAGTGGACAGTGTTACTGTTGCTGGGCCAGTTACTTGACAGTGTTACTGTTGCTGTGCCAGTTACTTGACAGTGTTACTGTTGCTGGGCCAGTCAGTGGCCAGTGTTAGTTGCCGGACCAGTCAGTGGCCAGTGTTACTGTTGCTGGACCAGTCAGTGGCCAGTGTTACTGTTGCTGGACCAGTCAGTGGCCAGTGTTACTGTTGCTGGGCCAGTCAGTGGCCAGTGTTACTGTTGTTGGGCCAATCAGTGGCCAGTGTTACTGTTGCTGGGCCAGTCAGTGGCCAGTGTTACTGTTGTTGGGCCAGTCAGTGGACAGTGTTACTGTTGCTGGGCCAGTCAGTGGCCAGTGTTACTGTTGTTGGGCCAATCAGTGGCCAGTGTTACTGTTGCTGGGCCAGTCAGTGGCCAGTGTTACTGTTGTTGGGCCAGTCAGTGGACAGTGTTACTGTTGCTGGGCCAGTCCTGTTGTTGGGCCAGTGCTGTTGCTGGTGGCCAGTGTTACTGTTGTTGGGCCAGTCAGTGGACAGTGTTACTGTTGCTGGTCACCACCAGTCAGTGGCCAGTGTTACTGTTGTTGGGCCAATCAGTGGCAGTGTTACTGTTGCTGGACCAGTCAGTGGCCAGTGTTACTGTTGTTGGGCCAGTCAGTGGCAGTGTTACTGTTGCTGGACCAGTCAGTGGCCAGTGTTACTGTTGCTGGACCAGTCAGTGGCCAGTGTTACTGTTGCTGGGCCAGTCAGTGGCCAGTGTTACTGTTGTTGGGCCAATCAGTGGCCAGTGTTACTGTTGCTGGGCCAGTCAGTGGCCAGTGTTACTGTTGTTGGGCCAGTCAGTGGACAGTGTTACTGTTGCTGGACCAGTCAGTGGACAGGTACAGTACTCTGGCAGGGAGTGGTTGGCTAGCCTCGCTAACACTCAACTCACCCAGGTATCGCTTCAAGCTCAGTTTCTTTATTTCAAAAGGAAACTTAGGACTACGTGTGTGTATGTGTGTGACAGCTGATACACTCTGGGTACCTCCTAACAGGGATGAATGTTCTCCTTGTTAGTAATAGGTGGCGACTCACTAGTTTTGTTCTATTATCTATTTTTTAATTTGTAGTTGCTGTTAGGAACCTCATGGAAGCCTTTTATGACGAAGGAACTGAGATCATTCTCCAGCCCTGATAGTCTGGCAACACGTCCGACACTGCCAAGTGCATGATCACCTCTGGCAGCTACGATAAATTCTGGTCCCCCCTGTCATTAGGTTACTTGTTGAAAATTTCAGGCGATAATAAACTGTTGTACATGATGATAATATTTACTGGATACATTATGTTCTAAAGACTGTTTTTGGAATACTGAGAAAGTACAATTGAGACTATACAAGCACATGACAAAATAGTTTGATGCCTCAAGACTTGTGAAAGAATTCACATCATAACCATTATGTAGCAGTGTACTATCGTAAGTTTCAAGTTACTGCTGCACTGGATCACCGACGAGAGCAGTCTTTATGGGGTGAATGATGGAACATTGCACTGTACTGTATACTGTACACCTCAGCGTGTTCACCCAGCACTACCACTCCAGAGATCAACAGATTCACCTAATATTTTGAATGTTTCACAGTTACACGAGTATGTCGACATAAAACAACATTTTCTTAAGATAATCGTAACTGTTAAATAACAGTAAACAGCTTTTAGCTTTTGATCTGAAATACTGTCAGGTCAGAATGTCTTACTGTTAGTTCTAGAGCGGCCAGAGAAGCTTTATCATACTGCTCATCCATTAATATTTAAAAACACACAAACGCATATATTATTTTCCTGTTTTGTTTCACTAAATATAACTTATTTATCACCGTCACCAAGTGAGGAAGTTGAGGATGGTAGGTGAACCGGCACACACCCGTCTTGTGGAGGCTGGCCCCGTCCACCTAACACTTGCTAATACACCGCGTAAATATCAAACCACTTGTACCACGTTATCATTTTCCATTTGTCCCTCCTGCTACTACCACCATGAGGAGCCCACACTAACTAGTCACCACCTCACCACGTGGACCACGACGTGCACCACAACTCTCGTCACAGTCCTCCCTACCACTGCATCACAGCCCTCGATGCCAAAACTCGCTATTTTCCACATTCGAACAGCTCACCAGTGGTCGGACCCACACTCTGCCTCACTCCCTTGTCTAAGCGCGGGTATGTGTGTTACCTGCGCCACACACGCTAGACGGCCGTTGTGTAGGTGTCTACCTAGCAGGGCGCAGGTGACCGGACACCTTTGAGGGACCCACGAATGATCCCGTCTTGCTCGCTCTGCCTCCTACCCACTAGATTTAGAGACTTGTGCTCGATACACCCTTGCTATGTAGCCCTCTACACACCTAAAACACTTATGGTGTTTGCCAGGTACCAATTCTTGTGTACGTGAGCAGCCGCATGAAGTCCTTGTACTCTGCAGCAATTCTACTACCAGTTCGCATCATTCAAGCCAGCAACGCTCCTTATGACGTCAAGAGACAAGTTATAGGACACTGCTCGCTATATTCGCTGTTGCCATCTGTCTGCTCCAGTTACTGGTAACATTTTCATCGTTGTCAAGTCCGCGGTGCTATGTGAACGCTTGTTGTTACAAACACTGAATGAAGGCCACAACAACAGGAAATTTGCTTGTAAACAAATTATGACCTCGACTTAGCCTACTGTGGTATTTAGTCCTCCACCCGTAACCTTGTTTACCATCCGCCTAGACACATGACACACCTTGGCGGATAAAACAGATCAAAGTTCGTCAATAAAGTTGTTATAGGCTATAATATAATAACTTTACACTATCACGCCATCTTGAGAGCATCAGTAAACAGCAAATGTAGGACAAGTGCACCCAACTTACCTACAGTATACTGTAATAGCCAGGTGGCGCTGTTCACACACACACAACATTAAAAGCTCCACCTCAGTTCTCCTACACTAGATTTTATCAATCAAACTATACACTAATATCATTACTACATTATTATCATTATTTATTAAACTATTATTATCATAAATACGTTATTACTATTTATTTTATTATTATTATTATCACCACACTACCATACTTAACCACACACTAGCATACTTCACCACACACTGCCATACTTCACCACACACTGCCATACTTCACCACACACTGCCATACTTCACCACACACTACCATACTTCACCACACACTACCATACTTCACCACACACTACCATACTTCACCACACACTGCCATACTTCACCACACACTGCCATACTTCACCACACACTACCATACTTCACCACACACTAGAATACTTCACCACACACTGCCATACTTCACCACACACTGCCATACTTCACCACACACTGCATGCCATACTTCACCACACACTACCATACTTAACCACACACTAGCATACCACCACACACTGCCATGCCACACACACACACTACCACACACTGCCATACTTCACCACACACTGCCATGCTTCACCACACACTACCATGCTTCACCACACACTGTCACCACCACACCTGCCATACTTCACCACACACTGCCATACTTCACCACACTGCCATACTTCACCACACACTACCATACTTAACCACACACTACCATACTTCACCACACACTACCATACTTCACCACACACTGCCATTTCACCACACACTACCATACTTCACCACACACTGCCATACTTCACCACACTACCATACTTCACCACACACTACCATACTTCACCACACACTGCCATACTTCACCACACTACCATACTTCACCACACACTACCATACTTAACCACACACTACCATACTTCACCACACACTACCATACTTCACCACACACTGCCATACTTCACCACACACTACCATACTTCACCACACACTGCCATACTTCACCACACACTACCATACTTCACCACACACTACCATACTTAACCACACACTAGCATACTTCACCATACACACAAGCATACTTCACCACACACACTACCATACTTCACCACACACACTACCATACTTCATCACATACTGAGGCAGGAGTGTTACAGAGGACACACAGCTCTGCCATAGTCAACTCGGTACTGACGTAAGTGTTGAATATTTAGTAGGTGTGCAGGGTGTCACAGTAGCGAGGCCGGGGCAACTGAACTGGCAAATGTGACCGACCCGTGCAATGGTTTGAAGTTGATGCCTTCACCACATAATTCTTGGTCCATAATCACCACCATCAGCTGGAAAGGGTCGATATTCTGGCCACAAGAAAGATGTACAAATCTAACCTCGTGCGGTGCTACCTAATGGACATTGAAATTTCAGATTAAATTATAAGTATGATAATTAGTGGAGCAACACCCTCAGGTAATATTAATGTAGGAAGTGATGATGACACACGCAACTGTATGTATAAATATATAATGTGTAGTGTATCAAAATTACTGACAATACAATACCGAGCAGATTATCAATACACTGTATCCGCACAGCCCTGAAGGACCTTACACGTCTGAGACCAAATTTCACCCTAGTGATTCGTCCTACGGTCAAGCTTATTCCTGAACCAATGTTAAACCAGGTTGCTACTGACGGTAGTTTACACTATCTGATGATAAAGGCAGCTACTGGCGGCAACTGAATGTATCAATACAACCCAGAACCTGTCCAGTGTCCCCCTTAGATACAGTGGCGAGATGACCTGAATAGCCTGTGTGTGTGTGAGGCACTTGATATATGTATCACCAAAGGCCTCACACCCTCTGTGGCAACATATACACCCCACATGTTCGTATGACGATTCTTGTTGACATAACCCAAAGTGACAATCAATGTGGCACAGTGTTACACCGGGTACTGATGCTACTTAAGGGAAAAAAATAGTTATTTATCCTGCAAAATCGTAATTTTAACTCGCACCTTATAGTTATGAGTTATTAATAGGGCGTACAATTATAATGTTTTTAAAAAAATCTTTCATTTACCACAAGTGTCAAGATTATAGGCAAGTTCGATCATCACGTACAGTTTCTTTATCAACAAGTTGTGTCTCAACCTGACGTCTCGTCCCCCCTTCCTATAACTTGCTGCTAATACATGTAGTTATATTTACTGCTGAATAACGCAGGTATGTCCATTTTACAAATTGTCATTATATTTACGAAAACCAGATACACAAAGGAAGTGGCCACACAAGGAGGACTACTATGCTACAGTATATAATAAAAATAACAACAACCTCGCTCAATGCTTCCCAGACCATCGTTTTTTATTACTCATCAGTGCACAGAGTTTAATGAATGTCTCCGATAACTTTTGTTCACAAATAAAAACGTTCATACCAGATACAGTCAGAGCAAGAGAAACTTGGTTGTATGTAAGTGCAGTACAGTATACCAGCTCACCAGTATATAAAGCTCCTGTATCTTAAAACTAGCGACCACGAGGAGGAAGAGTGGCGCTCTATGTGAAGCTCATTTTCAAGTTCCTGGAGACATTAAATATCTCTGGATAGAAATGAATAATCTTAATTTTCGCTGAAATAGAATATATTTGTTTGTATTTACCATCCGCCCGAGGCTCCGACCCGTGACCAACTAGCGAATCATGTGCTGCAGTTATTAGGTTATTGTTATAGGGGACTGCAAGGAGTGAATGAATATCTCAGGCTAATATACATTGTTAACGCCATAACTCGTTATCAACAGAAGGTGAATGACACACTGCAGCACAAGTACAGCGAGAGAATAAAGTATCTTCCCAGCTTTGGTCTAAGTATAATGAAGCCTGACTACCCAACATAGTTAATGGTGTCACTGGCGACCTCTTTCCGAGATTCCACAGATCTGCCAACGGTTTATGGGTCCCACACATGTGTATGTCGAATGGCTCAACCATTCTGTGTCCACTCAGCCACCTCATCCCTCCAATGATGGTAAACGTTATAAAAAAAAGGTCCATCACGAACCACATAACAACACATGTCCACTGTTACTTCAAAATGTTTGTGTCAAGTTTTAGTATTTATTAACGCAAAACAAAGAGAGGTTAGGCAACACAATGTCGGACGAGGGCGGAAAGAAACAAACAGACAGATGGACGGACGGGCGAAATCTGTATGGCGAGAGTATAAACAAATCGAAGACCCTGTGAGAAGGATAGAATAAACAGAATACAAACAAGAAGAAAACGGTGCCCAGGAAAGGCCAGTGTAACATTAAACCCTTCAGTACTGTATAATGATTTAAACTATTGCTTGTGATAACACTGTACCTCAGGGTTAATTCATCGAACTCAGGGGGTTGTCATCGTACTAAAGGGGTTGTCATCGTACTCGAGGGAATAAAGGTTGAAGATGAAATATATAAGAAACATTGAATAAAGGATAAAATAAAAGTGTACGAATAAAAGAAAACAAGAGAACGTAGAAATTAACACAGGGAAATGTAGCAGCCGAAACGTTCCAAGATAAGGTGGATCTTCACTTTGCCACTGATTCTTCTTACTTCACTATGAAGACTTAATATTCAGCGACTGGCAGCACTGGATCCTTCTCTCTATCCCTTTAATTTAGTATTAGGAAGCTACCCAATAGTTATAGTTCTCTTCCCTAGTGAAGGGAGATACCTGTCCTTGGCAGTGTGTCACCATGGTACCGTCACCGGATGACCGACCATTTTGTACCATCGGGGTCAGGAAACACTCCCGTGACTTGTGATTAATCCCTTGAGTATGATGACAGATTATTCAAGGGGTTAAATCATCGTACAGAAGATTAAATTATCGTACTGAGGAGATATAGTTATCGGACTAAAGGAGTTAGGTTATCCAACTCAAGGGTTTGGCATCGAAGTAAAAAGGTTAGGTCGGAGTACTGAAGGGGTTAATATAGGGAGCACCACATATATTATAGCATCTTCTGTGGGTCGCATCACCGAGATCAACCTGGACATAGTGGCTGTTTTATCGTAAGTATCTGGCCCTCTAAGACACACGTGTACAGCTAGAAGAATCCTGTGTATGCAGATATATGAGTATTCAGCTACACAACACACCCGCTGTAACTTTGATCTTTGGAACAGTTGGTGTTGTGTTCTTCTACCTGTGATGATACATGTTCAGTTGGAGTTTAATGGAAAGATCTACACTGACGTTCTGACTCAGGTGTGACCTAGAAATTTGCCGCACAGACTTGAGATTAGTGGGGGTTTTTTGCACTTCGTCTTGTGATGAAACTTTTAGTTAAATCACCAAAATGTTAGACTTGCCTTCTGATAATTTAAAATTAGTGTTCTAACTTTGTCGAATGCCAATACATCTTCACGTGCCTTTATCACAACATCAGTACCGAAACAGGAGTCACGCTCCAGAGTTAAGACCATTCACGTTCCGCTATGACCATGAAATTTAGTCTAACTTCACACCTCAATTTGTGCTGATACGAAGTCAAGTGAATGAGTATATAAATAATTATAGAGACAAATTGTGTAGCGTACAAAGAACAAATTTACAGTCGTCCAGGCTGGCTGCCAAGCTCTTTCAATAAACCGTTAATTATTATTATTATTATTACTACAGTGACGCTCTAACACTGTTCGTCAGTGTTCCATCAGCGTGGAGGGAGAATCTACTGAAAAGTGAAGACGTGGAACAACTTCAACATAACTCTGTTAAAAATAGCCACGGTGAATATTTCTCATTTTGTTTATGTAATTGTAAAATACATTAAGACCAAAATTAATAAGAAAATAAGAAAACTGTGGCATCATTCCTCCTATAGATGGAACTATGAACTGGCGGAGAAAAGACCATCTATAATTATCACTGTTATAACTGCGTCCTCTAACAAGCGGGATAAAAACAAACTAGATGTTTTCTGCATAAATTCAGTATGTTTATCGTGGTAGTGAACATAATTGCATTAATGATGTTCCTTATAGAGACGGCGGCACAATATTGAAGAGTGTGGGCACGTCCTCCGGCTGACGCTGGGCTTGTAAAATGGAGTTGTATTCCATAACACAGGGGGGCACCTTGGCCATGCTGTCACATGTTCTAGCTATCTACCTTTTGTTTGCTTCGTTTTTCTTAATGCAAGTAGAATCATAGATTAATTGTGAAACTTGTGTTAAACTTTACAGTGATTTTCATCAACAACTAATATGTTTGTTTAATGATTCTGTGAGTTGCTGACTTATAACAGGTAAAACAGAAGACGTTGACGCCCACTAAGAAATGCGACCACAGATAGAATAAACACCAAAGTAAGAAGTATCCACAGCCATAAAAAGACAAGAAATAATTTTAAAAAGATGATAATTGGGAATAATAAATGTGGGAGAGAGAGTGACGAGGCCGTAGTTATATAACAGTCGGTAGGAGAGACACGTCCTTTGCATCCCCAACAGATGAGTTACCCACAGAGCGACGCGGGCCAATCTATTTATCAACTGATCATCTAATGAAATTTGCTTTATAATTAAAACGTAGTAAAGGAGTTCGTATCATAAGTGACCTACAGAGGACAAGATGCGGGCGAGACTGTGACTCTCCAGTAGAAAGTTAAGTACTAGGCTGACCAGCGGCAGGTGAGCTTCGTTGTTATTCGAGGGAGAGGGTGAGGTGCATCGTGTTATGCATTACACGTTGTCCTGTCCACCTCGCTAACTGCTGCTGTACTGTTCTTGAGGTGTTCGGCTGCTCACCCTGCCTTCTCCCCTCACTTCCCACGGCCTCTTCATATACAGTACACCAACACTAAGAATAGTTAGTAATAAGAACGTTGTAGGTGAGGACAGTGTTGCAGGAGAGTAGTGGTAATAAAAGAAGGGACACGTCCTCCACTGTCACACAGCAGGTGTTGTGCCACCATAACACAGACATTACTTCAGTGTTGAGGTGAAGATTAAATCCCCCAGTACATGTTTACGTCACACACCTGAGGATTTCACTACACCAACCACTCTCACACATCCCATCAGTGACGTCACTGTCTACTACATTATACAGTACATACAGTCAAAAAGTATCTTTACGGATGTGTCAGATGAATTTCAGAATGAACACTGGGACGCTTGTTGTCTCGGTAGGCTTGTCAAAATCCTTTTCCGTTGTGTCATATTGTATAACACAAAATTGTAAAGATACTTCTTTAATTGTGTGTACATGAAGTAAACATAAATGAGTGTCAGTTCTCTCTTCCGCATGAAACTCATTGATGCCTCTCACAGCACACTGTATACTAAGCCTTCGGTACACTGGGAGGCAGATTGACCGATGTTGCGCTCGACCGCCTTTACTTCCTCCTCCTCAAGTTGTAAACTTCGGTACCCATTTACAGCTGGGTGAATTGGGAGTGCCCGGGAATCGAAATACCGACCTCTGGGTCAGGAGGCGAGCACTGTATTCACTGGACCGCCGCACTTCACATGATCACTACATACTATGATAATTTTGAGTGAATTCCTCGTTGGATCTAATTTATAATTTTTACCGATAAAATAATTTGATCCACTTTATAAGCCCTTAGCCTGACACTCTACTGGTATGAGAGCATGTGTGATAACTACTGAACTGTGTATTAACCCTTCATGATAATCACACCAACCATATAGGAAAAATAGCTACTGCAGAAGTTTTAGGGCCCACACAATAGCCACACACTCGAAGACAAAGAATCCAGAAAATAGTCACCTCACTTCACCTCACCTATCCCAAAACTGACTTTTTTCTCATGTTCTTTTTTCCAGCCACCTTGAGGACAACAACAACGGGGCCATGAGGACAACAACAACGGGGGTCATGAGGGCAACAACAACGGGGCCATGAGGACACAACAACAGGGGCCATGAGGACAGCAACAACGGGGTCATGAGGGCAACAACAACGGGGCCATGAGGACAACAACAACGGAGGCAGAACAACAACAACGGGGTCATCATGAGGACAACAACAACGGGGCCATGAGGACAACAACAACGGGGCCATGAGGACAACAACAACGGGGTGAGGACAACAACAACGGGTCATGAGGACAACAACAACGGGGTCATGGGACAACAACAACGGGGTCATGAGGACAACAACAACGGGGCCATGAGGACAACAACAACGGGGCCATGAGGGACAACAACAACGGGGCCATGGGGACAACAACAACGGGGCCATGAGGGACAACAACAACGGGGCCATGAGGACAACAACAACGGGGCATGAGGACAACAGGGTGGGACAACAACAACGGAGGCAGAACACAACAACGGGGCCATGAGGGCAGCAACAACGGAGGCAGAACAACAACAAGGGCCATGAGGACAACAACAACGGGGGAGGTGGGGACAACAACAACGGAGGCAGAACAACAACAACGGGGTCATGAGGACAACAACAACGGAGGCAGAACAACAACAACGGGGCCATGAGGGACAACAACAACGGGGTCATGAGGGACAACAACAACGGAGGCAGAACAACAACGGGGCCATGGGGGCAGCAACAACGGGGTTGAGGACAACAACAACGGAGGCAGAACAACAACAACAGGACAACAACGGGCAGAACAACAACAACGGGGCCATGAGGACAACAACAACGGGGTCATGAGGACAACAACAACGGAGGCAGAACAACAACAACGGACAACAACAACGGGGTCATGGGGCAACAACGGAGGCAGAACAACACAATGGGGTCATGAGGACAACAACAACGGAGGCAGAACAACAACGGGGCCATGAGGGCAGCAACAACGGGGTCATGAGGACAACAACAACGGAGGCAGAACAACAACAACGGGGCCATGAGGGCAGCAACAACAGGGTCATGAGGACAACAACGGAGGCAGAACAACAACAATAACGGGGTCATGAGGACAACAACAACGGGGTCATGAGGACAACAACAACGGAGGCAGAACAACAACAACGGGGCCAACAACAAGAGGACAACAACAACGGAGGCAGAACAACAACAACATGAGGGTTGGGAGGACAACGGGGTCATGAGGACAACAACAACGGGGGAACAACAAATACAACATGGGACAACAACGGGGGTAAGAGGACAACATGGGGTGGGAGGACAACAACAACGGAGGTAGGAGAACAAGGGGTATGAGGACAACAACAACAGGGGTAGGAGGACAACAAAACGGAGGTGGGAGAACAACAGGGGTAGGACAACAACAACAGGGGGTAGGACAACAACAACAGGGGTAGAAGGACAACAACAACAGGGGAGGAGGACAACAACGGGGATAGGAGGACAGGGGGTAAAAGGGATGACACAGAGACAAAGTGAATGTGACCGTGGGGGCGTGGGTGTGTGTACAGGATGTGGGCAGAACAGGATGTGGGCGTCATTGATTGGAGATCAGCATATGGGAGCTATCACGTGCCCACACTATGTTAAATTACCTGCCCACACTATGTTAAGTTACCTGCCCACACTACGTTAAAGTTACCTGCCCACACTACGTTAAGTTACCTGCCCACACTATGTTAAGTTTCCTGCCCACACTATGTTAAGTTACCTGCCCACACTATGTTAAATTACCTGCCCACACTATGTTAAGTTACCTGCCCACACTACGTTAAGTTACCTGCCCACACTACGTTAAGTTACCTGCCCACACTATGTTAAATTACCTGCCCACACTACGTTAAGTTACCTGCCCACACTACGTTAAGTTACCTGCCCACACTATGTTAAGTTTCCTGCCCACACTATGTTAAGTTACCTGCCCACACTATGTTAAATTACCTGCCCACACTATGTTAAGTTACCTGCCCCACTACGTTAAGTTACCTGCCCACACTACGTTAAGTTACCTGCCCACACTATGTTAAATTACCTGCCCACACTATGTTAAGTTACCTGCCCACACTACGTTGTTACTGCCCACAAGTTACCTGCCCACACTATGTTAAGTTTCCTGCCCACACTATGTTAAGTTACCTGCCCACACTATGTTAAGTTACCTGCCCACACTATGTTAAGTTACCTGCCCACACTATGTTAAGTTACCTGCCCACACTATGTTAAGTTACCTGCCCACACTACGTTAAGTTACCTGCCCATACTATGTTAAGTTACCTGCCCACACTATGTTGTTACCTGCCCACACTATGTTAAGTTACCTGCCCACACTACGTTAAGTTACCTGCCCACACTATGTTAAGTTACCTGCCCACACTATGTTAAGTTACCTGCCCACACTACGTTAAGTTACCTGCCCATACTATGTTAAGTTACCTGCCCACACTATGTTAAGTTACCTGCCCACACTATGTTAAGTTACCTGCCCACACTATGTTAAGTTACCTGCCCACACTATGTTAAGTTACCTGCCCAACATCCTCATCTACACCCACATCCCCCCTACATCCACACCAACATCCTCACCTACACCTACATCCCCACCCTCACCTACACCCGCATCCCCATCTACACCCTCACGTGAATGGCTGGACACACAAGTGGCAAGAACTCAAAAGTATAATTCACTGAGTAGTAAACATTTAGAAGCTATAAATATATGGACACAGTCATTTCAAAGTCTCGAACAGATAATTGGCTAGACGCGTTGGTATAGTGACGTAACAGTGGTCTCGAACAACTGATTGGCTAGACGTGTTTGTTTAGTAACGTAATATCAGTCTAGAACAGCCGATTGGCTATACGTATAGTATAGTGATGTAATGTTGGTCTCGGACAGCTGATTGGCTAGACGTGTTGGAACGAGTAGCAGGTTTTCTGAGATGTACGCAAGACGAGTTCAGTGACCAGGAAGGAAACTTATAAGAAGGGCACTGGTTTAGTGTTAGTAAGACTGGTCATGGTGAAAGAAGAAGAAAACAGGAGGGTGAATGGGCGACAGGAACACGTGGATGAGGGGGGCCCTGAGGAGGATGTAAACACGTATGCTATTTCCTCCCGCCCCCTAATACATCCACTACCAGACCACCTGGCTCACATGTACAACCTCATGCTCTCTGTTCACTTACACTCCTACCACGTTCAGCAACGGTACAGATTAAACCGTATTAAAACTACTTTGTCCCGTAAACGAGTCCGTCAAATAAACCAGTTCGTATATTAACTCCTTTGTTTAAGACGACATAACCCTGTAAGTCATCACGTTCAAGGGGTTATATCATCAAACTAAAGGGGTTAAATCATCGTACTCAAGGGATTAAATCATCATACTCAATGAGTCAAGTCATCGTACTCAAGGGGTTAAATTATCGTACTCAAAGGGTCAACTTGTTAAAATAAAGCAAAAATCACATAAGTTCTATATGAATTATCTATTTGTGAGGGAGTAAAGATATGATATGCAACTGTTTGTCGATTAAGGTCTCTGTTCAGGTATTTGTTGAATGAAAATGGGAAAAATTATACTTGAACACGAACGAACCGGAAAAAAAGGTTAGAATCTCTCAATAGGGACGTGAACTAGTACTGTATGATCAGTAAGACTCTCCTAATACTTGTTAAGAATTGGTCAGGGGAAACAGTTTTTATTGGTAGTAATATGGCACAAGGGAAAGCTCGGTCGTTACCACTGTTAAATCTACTGACAGAGGCCACAATCCTCCTGGCCAGACACACCATGCTCTTACCCTTACACGTTTAAAATAATTTACAAGTGACAGTAGGTCCCATAGGTTTGGCAGACCAATAGGAGCAGTGTGGATACAGCATTGTATACTTGTTCCTTTTTAGTACACAGGGAAGCAGTGTGATCGGTGCTACACTCGATAACACTCACTTTCTTAAACTAAACTCTGGGTGAGTTGGGGAAGCCTTGGGCGTGAACAAGATACCCTACGGACAGGAGGCGGGCGTTGTAATCTCCGGGCCACCGCACCCGATAATTTACACATATACGAGTACAGTATGTCCGTTAATAAGCAACAAAATGCAAGAGCTGAAACTATACATATATATATATATATATATATATATATATATATATATATATATATATATATATATATATATATATATATATATATATATATATATATATATATATATATATATATATATATATATATTCATATATATATAATATATATATATATATATATATATATATATATATATATATATATATATATATATATATATATATATATATATATATATATATATATATATTCATATTCAGACTTTTATCACTCCAATAAGTTACATAGTTGTGGATGTCTAAAAAAAATAATTTGGGGGGAATTGTTTTACTAATTGGTCACACTCATATGAGCTATAGTGTGAAATTTTTCTTTAAATGAAAAGCGCTTTGGTCACCAGAGAAAAATATGAATCAGGAGTAGTTATGTCAACCATTTGTTATTGTTGTCTTTTATAGTATTTTTTTTTAAACCCACATTTGTCTGTCGACAGCAGTTTTAAATTTATATGAGAAGGTTTATGTAGACAAGAAGGCAATACAGTTAAAACAATAATATTAGGAAATATGTTGTAATATACTACGGATAATTGTGTGGCCCAATTAAACCGTAAAACCGAACCAGACGTTTAACCGCTCACGGATATATTTTATACAGGTTTGTCTTTAGGCTGTAACTTAAAGAAACTTGTATATCTATAGTAATTTTCTTTAATTTTTCATTTAAGACGTCGTTTACAATAATAACATAATATAAGCAAACTACATCTCCTGTATGTTAGGATAGGTTCCTTAGGTCAGCACTGAAGCTACTCATTGTTGTATTATTATCTCTCCTTCTATAATTGTACACACAAGTCCTAAGTTTACCGTCAATTACAATCTACATAATCGTGTTGTACTAGAATCTTATTCCTTCAACTTAATTATTTCCCTCTAGGACGACACGGGTTTATGTGTCTATGATGAAGGAAGACAAGAGTTTATGTGTCTATGATGAAGGAAAACAAGGATTTATGTGTCTATGATGAAAGAAAACAAGGATTTATGTGTCTATGATGAAGGAAGACAAGGGTTTATGTGTCTATGATGAAGGAAAACAAGGATTTATGTGTCTATGATGAAGGAAGACAAGGATTTATGTGTCTATGATGAAAGAAAACAAGAGTTCATGAGTTGTATGAAACTTGGAAACTACTGAACGGAAACAAAATACAAAAACCAGATTTTACCTCATCTTCAGAAACTTAACACTTCCTTTAATGATAAGTCATCGTGAACAATTACTAAAACTAATATATTTAAAAAAGTTAATTATCAGGAGTTCAAAGTTTGTGTGTTTACGTGTAGGTAGATGTTTATAAGTGTGTCTATGGGTTTAAACAATCAGTGTTATACCAATTTAACCATGTACAGGTATGAAGATTCAGCTAATTTAAGGGATAATTTTCAAACTAAATCTGATATATTTTTTTTTTAAGTACAAGATCAAGGTGTGATACTCAGCTATACCCTTACACTCAGTTTTCAGACTCTGGCTCCAACAAAAGTCTCTTGTCATGTTTGAACTCTTATGACCCATTACATCTATGCAAACTCACCTATATCAAAGCTAATTTAATTTGCCCTCAACTTTTGATTTACAAATTAACAGTGAAACAAGTTTTCAAAGTGTTATCTCTCCGTAGTTTAGTGTAGTGTTGTGATCATTAATGTACTAACACACTTGGTCCAAACAATCTCAGATTTGTCCTTCATATTATTTCCAACGGTAGTAACATGCGAGGCCACACAACACACCACCGAACAGCGAGATAAGCGCCGGGTCGGGAAGTCTGAGAGGAACGCCCTTCTCCCACCACTCACAATACAACGGATAAAGACTTACCTTTATGAGTGCGATACAAAACACAAAAAACGGTATATGTACACTTTACCTGATGATCTTCCTCGTGGAGGAGAAGCTGTTAGAAAGTCCTCTTTCACCTTCAGCCGTTTCAGGAGGGGTCAAGGAGTCACGTCGTCCAGCATGGCGAGCCATGGGCGAGGGCGGTGCTGGGATAGGCCATGAGGGGGAATCAGAGGTGCTTGGAGACGTAGGGGTAGGAGGGGTGAGGAGGGCGGCCGTCTCCGGCAGGGCGGCAGCCTCTCCGTCATCACCGTCACATCCTCCGATAGTATCAGACTTCCCTAGTTCTTCAGAAGCCTTAGGGGACATGGCAGTGGGCGATCTTCTCGAGGAAAATCCTTGCAAGTCGAGGATGCCGTTGAGAGTGATAGGTTTCTTGCGAGTGACGGTGGGGAGCAGTGTCCCCTTCAATAATGAGGCGTCCAGCTTGGTAGAATGGAGCTGACCCGTTCACCACACAATTGACACCCACCTGATCAGCTGTCTACTCAGTCCTCGTTAAACCACGCCCCCACACACTCGCATCTGGTGGCACGCTGCCTCCTTCACCAATAAGTGCAAAATAACTGTCAAATGTTTCCACTGATAAGTGGCTCTACCAGTTCACACACGAGAGATTAAAGTATAAATATTGCTTATATTTGTTCTTATAGAGCACACACAATCATTTTCGGGGTAGTCTACTAAGCACGCTGTCAACAGTTCGGTATTTTACAATGTTTATTTTCTCTCCTTGGCCACGTAGTGACAAGAAATACAGTGAGTGCTTGCTTAGGGATACTGATTGATGAGAAGGTGGGAGGCGTTGGTGTGTGGCTGGTGGTGGTATGGCGACCAGACAGGTTGTGTCTCACCTGCCCGCCTGCTACCCTCCCTCCTGCCCCCGACCATCACGTGCATGTCCTTACTTCGCTCCGCCTCCTCCGTGTCCATACCTCTCCCTACCCAGCTCCATGGACATTCCCATGATATATATATATATATATATATATATATATATATATATATATATATATATATATATATATATATATATATATATATATATATATATATATATACACAAACGACAGAGGTTCTTAGACCTTAAAGACGAACGTGTTTTACTGACATTTTTTACTAACAAGTAAAGCATCCCCGAGCAGGGCGTGGTACACCACAAGCACCATCCACGTTTAGTAGCTGCGTACCACACACACCTCGCACTACCTGGCCTACCTCTTCCATCCTCTACAGTCTACAGTACACACACACAATACCCCATGAGCACCAATCATTACACAACACACACACACACCCAAGCTTCTTATAACCACACACACGACAACCACCACTTTCCTCAACCTCCCTTCACTACCAACCACCACTACCACCGACCAGACACGAACACCTGGGCCTACGTCGACTAAACACACAACTGAATTATGCCCTTCAATTATCCCCAAATAAACATATACTAACACTTCTTGTCACACACACGTCACTACTCACCATGTATAACAACACTGAAGACAAGAATAGTATTGTCGATTATCTCTTTTTATATCATATTATTTTGTCATCCAACCATTATCATACTTATCATCCAACACTTATCGTCCAACCATTATCATACTTATCATCCAACACTTATCGTCCAACCATTATCATACTTATCGTCCAACCATTATCATACTTATCATCCAACACTTATCGTCCAACCATTATAATACTTATCATCCAACACTTATCGTCCAACCATTATAATACTTATCATCCAACACTTATCGTCCAACCATTATCATACTTATCATCCAACACTTATCGTCCAACCATTATCATACTTATCATCCAACACTTATCGTCCAACCATTATAATACTTATCATCCAACACTTATCGTCCAACCATTATCATACTTATCATCCAACACTTATCGTCCAACCATTATCATACTTATCATCCAACACTTATCGTCCAACCATTATCATACTTATCATCCAACACTTATCGTCCAACCATTATCATACTTATCATCCAACACTTATCGTCCAACCATTATCATACTTATCATCCAACACTTATCGTCCAACCATTATCATACTTATCATCCAACACTTATCGTCCAACCATTATCATACTTATCATCCAACACTTATCGTCCAACCATTATCATACTTATCATCCAACACTTATCGTCCAACCATTATCATACTTATCATCCAACACTTATCGTCCAACCATTATCATACTTATCATCCAACACTTATCGTCCAACCATTATCATACTTATCATCCAACACTTATCGTCCAACCATTATCATACTTATCATCCAACACTTATCGTCCAACCATTATCATACTTATCATCCAACACTTATCGTCCAACCATTATCATACTTATCATCCAACACTTATCGTCCAACCATTATCATACTTATCATCCAACACTTATCGTCCAACCATTTATCATCCAACACTTATCGTCCAACCATTATCATACTTATCATTATCGTCCAACCATTATCATAACACTTATCATCCAACACTTATCGTCCAACCATTATCATACTTATCATCCAACACTTATCGTCCAACCATTATCATACTTATCATCCAACACTTATCGTCCAACCATTATCATACTTATCATCCAACACTTATCGTCCAACCATTATCATACTTATCTTCCAACACTTATCGTCCAACCATTATCATACTTATCATCCAACACTTATCGTCCAACCATTATCATACTTATCATCCAACACTTATCGTCCAACCATTATCATACTTATCATCCAACACTTATCGTCCAACCATTATCATACTTATCATCCAACACTTATCGTCCAACCATTATCATACTTATCATTCCAACACTTATCGTCCAACCATTATCATACTTATCATCCAACACTTATCGTCCAACCATTATCATACTTATCATCCAACACTTATCGTCCAACCATTATCATACTTATCATCCAACACTTATCGTCCAACCATTATCATACTTATCTTCCAACACTTATCGTCCAACCATTATCATACTTATCATCCAACACTTATCGTCCAACCATTATAATACTTATCATCCAACACTTATCGTCCAACCATTATCATACTTATCTTCCAACACTTATCGTCCAACCATTATCATACTTAACCATCCAACACTTATCGTCCAACCATTATCATACTTATCATCCAACACTTATCGTCCAACCATTATCATACTTATCATCCAACACTTATCGTCCAACCATTATCATACTTATCATCCAACACTTATCGTCCAACCATTATCATACTTATCATCCAACACTTATCGTCCAACCATTATCATACTTATCCTCCAACACTTATCGTCCAACCATTATCATACTTATCATCCAACACTTATCGTCCAACCATTATCATACTTATCATCCAACCTTTATCACTGCATTATTCACCATCACCGTCTTAACTGTGTGACACACACAAAACCCATCCTTACAATCCTGCGTTAAAGACAAAATGACACAACGGACGAGTGATTTTGTCAACCCTACTGAGACAACAGGAGTCGTAGTGTTCATTTTGAAATTCATCGTCCATAGGTTTAAGGTTGTCTCACTGTTGTGTGGGTTGTAAAAAATAATAAATAAGTAATTAGTAAATAAAACTTTCTAATAATTTGATAAATTTTAGTGGCCAAACAGTATAGAAATGGCGAGAGTTAAGTCGAGTACACTTTGCTGTCTTGGTTCATCACAGTTTACTTATATAGAAACACCAATCAGAGGCAGAGAAGATAAAAGTATTATTATATTAGATATTCAATACAACTCACCAAACTCACCCTTTGCTGCCACTCGGATATCGTGTATGAAGAACATCCAATGATAACCAAATGATGCCAAGCTATCATCAGTGTCATCTTGCTCTGTGAGCTGCCAGGTTGGTCGAGAAGCCAACACAGGAGCGGCGGTGATTGTCTGTCTTGGTGTGTAGTCTATCAACCTGGAATGTTTTTACGCCCTCTCGTGAAGCCCTCCAGGCGCCAGGTTCTGGGTCCCAGGTGTGAGAGTTAATTTACCCCTAAAGGTTAGTCGTGAGTGTATCCTCGTAGTTTTTTGTGTGTGTGTTACTCGCCAACACTACTGTAAGTTTATAATTTTTTAAACGATTGAGGAATATCTGCTGTGGTAGTCTGCTACACCCATGCAGGTAACATGGTTGGTCCTCATAGCAGTGCCTTGATGATGTCAGCATCTGTGCCCCTACAGTTGGTATCAACGAGAATACGAGCAATTTTGCAACTGTCCTCACAGCCGACTGACTAGGAAGATAGATCAAAGTCAGCGTTGGTGAAAACCCGCAAACGATTGCTGATGTTGCCTGTATGTAACCCATGTCTCGCTGCCATACAGCAAGGTGTTGAGGACCACTGCAGGATGGACGAACACTTTTGTTGATAGATTAAACTCCTCACAGCCAAAGACACAGGGTACACAGTCTGCCAAAGGCATGAGAAGCACATCTGATCTGATGCTGGATATCCTCATTGCTGCCCGTGGTGGTGGTGGACAGGTGAGAACCAAGGTAATGGATATGGTTAATCTGGAAAGGCCGTGGAGGCATGGCTGAGGCAAGGGCGAGCTGGAACTTAAACTTCGTCTTGTGTAGTCACCTCGAGGCCGAAGTGTGCTTACGCGCCTACGTGGGTGTTAGGATCCACACACTAAAACACCACAACCACCCATCCACCCCAACCCCCTCACCTACCCATCCAAGTCACAAATTTCAGAACTCGTGAATCACCTGCTCCTCACATCCTGAGTCTCCGAGCAACATTCTCTGGTGTTAAATTGTATGAAATATTTTGGGAAAAGTAATGGAGATGTTTACTGTACTAATAGTTTATAGAGATAGTGTGTGATGGTTGCACGAATATAACTATGTATGATATAGCATGACACTACCACTTAGTGTTCACTGGCAGGCCATGAAATTGGTCGGATTCAAGAGTTGGTTATTGAGAGAGAGAGAGGAGAGAGAGAGAGAAGGGGGGGGGGGGGATATCACAAGACATCCTGGTTATTTCTCAAAAAGTAAAAAAAATAATTTTAAAAGGCATAAGTACAACAAGAAGGTATCTTTAGTTGACAATCTTTCTTGCTTTTCTCTTCGCCGCAATGATGCTTCACTCTCTCTCTTTTACGGGTACTTTTACGGGCAATGTTCGGTGGATTTAGCATCCTGTGTACCGCCGGCAAGGCCGTGGGCTCGTAACACAGTCTTGCCCGCGGTGCCCACCATTTCTCTGTGGATGTTGGTATACTAGAATAACCCGTTATAGTGCATCCTTCTTTCCTCACACAACCAAACTGTGGAATGCTCTGCCTTCTTCTGTGTTTCCATACTCATACAATGTCTCACTTTAAAAAGCTGGTTTTCTGCATCTTCGTGGTGTAGATTAATATAACCTTTTTCTTTTCAATTTCAAATTTATTTCTATTCTTTTTTCGCACCCCAGGCCCCGATGTGGGTCGTTGACCTGTGCCCAGGTGGGCCAATCCCCGTAAAAAAATAAAAATAAAATGCCAACTAGGGTGTAATCACCAGAAAATAACGGGAGAAACTTCTTTTTTGTATATATTGTGATGCAGCACAAAGGTAAGGTATACAATATATAATTTACGACTTAACATAGTGGGTCAAAACTGTGGAGATGGCCAAGAGGATACAAGGTTCACCTCTTATTATGAAGGTCGCACATTCGATCTCTGGCACTCCCAGTCCACCCAGCTTTAAATTTTGATATCTTGTGAGGAACCCAAGGTCTACTGTAACGGAAGGAGCTTCGGCGGAGCCTTAACTCCGAGGACGCCCTTGTATTAAACCTTTGTCGACGGAAGTGTAACCATATCCGATAATTCTGAGAGTATACGTTACGTAATGTACATTAATGATGTGTTTATTACCTAGCGTTGTACGCTTGTGATATTTATATTAAAGACACTATACTTATGATTTGGACTGAGTCAAAGTAGATAGAAATGAAGACAATTAAATTCTGAATATATTACAACCAAGACAACTATGAAATATGAAACCTGAGTAAGAGTAAAGCGTGGGAACCTGACACCGTCGACAAACACACACACATATGCAGACACGAGCAGTGAAGGTGTCCACAGTCAACAAACAATGAACCCTTAACACTACACTACACACCAGCGTGAGTGAGTGATGGTCTGTCACTCACTAATATAAGTTCAACTGACAGGCAGAATAATGGCGTCACGTTAAGAGGGAACAAACAACAACGAGCTTCAATGTGGCGACCCAGGAGTGAGATCCCACACACGGTTAGAAACTCAACACTGAGCTACTGGCTACTTCCCAAACCACCACACAATACCTGCCCCCGACTACGATACCTACCCATGAGCACACAATACCTGCCCAGAACGACGATATCTGCCCATGAGCACACAATACCTGCCCACGACCATGATACCTGCTCACGACCACAAACACCTGCCCACGACCACGATACCTGCTCATAAGCACACAATACCTGCCCACAACGACGATATCTGCCCATGAGCACACAATACCTGCCCACGACCATGATACATGACCACGACCACAAATACCTGCTCACGACAACGATACCTGCTCATAAGCACACAATACCTGCCCAGAACGACGATATCTGCCCATGAGCACACAATACCTGCCCACGACCACGATACCTGCTCATAAGCACACAATACCTGCCCAGAACGACGATATCTGCACATGAGCACACAATACCTGCCCACGACCACGATACCTGCTCATAAGCACACAATACCTGCCCAGAACGAGGATATCTGCCCATGAGCACACAATACTAGCCCACAACATCATACCTGCCCATGACTGCACAATACTTCCTCAGAACCACACAATACCTGCTCAGATCCACACAATACCTGCTCAGATCCACACAATACCTGCTCAGATCCACATATCTGTAGGAAGCAGTGATGGGTGACAGGAACTACGGTATATCTTCCCTTCAAGATTATAATCACAAGGAAATAATAATTGATGTTTCAAGATTATAATCACAAGGAAATAATAATTGATGTTTGAGGATGTTTCAGCATCAATGAATACTTGTTATGTTTCAGTCTGTGTAAATAAATGCTATCTGTGTGTTCCAGTTAAGCGTACGGTACATTTAAGCTTATAGTGTACGGTATACCACCACAGACTAACCAACAACGACAGGTCGGGGGGGGTGTATATAGCCTAACCATGGTGTGCAGGCGTCTACACCTATGACACAGACACAGACAATACACCTTCTCCTCCCACGCATCCTTTACTCTTTTCCGCCACCTGATCATGCACGAAGACCAAGGTTTTCCTACCATTTAGAACTGTGAGCTACGACACCGGAAGAATTACCGGTTGGTCGAGCGCACTCAAGGTAATGGGGTTTTAGAGGAGGGAGTATCCCACCTCCCGTGTGAAGTGAGAAGTGACAAAGATGGTATTATTATGTCATTACGAGGTTAGTGTATTCTTTAAGGTAAGCCTAGAAACATTATAGGCAGTCTTCTTAAACCTGGTGGATTTAAAATATTAAGTGGCAGTGGCTTATTAATTTAGTGGTAAAAATTATAACACCGGTAACCTAGGTAGGACTCTCTTATGTGACCCCCTGTAAGTTGGTGCTCACTCCTACTCCCTGCCACCACATCGGGGCGTATGATCTCGGAACTATTATTTTTTAGCACAACAATTCCCTTATTCTCAGAAATATTAAAAACCGCTGTATGGTAATGAACTAACCAACATTCCTTCTTATTCAGTGTGTGCAAGATACAAGCATCAGTATGTGAACACGAGGAGCTTCAGGGGCCGGTCTGTAACACCCACGGCAGGTCAAGATACTGTTAACAATAATAAGTTAGTGTCCCAACTACCTCGGGGTAAACACTGACGACCTAGATACTGTTATAGGACCCGGTGGTTGAGTGGATACAGTGGTCGCTTCCTGCCTTAAATTTGTTGGTTCGAGTCCAGGGCACCCATGTCTACCCAGTTACAAATGGATGCCAGACCTACGTTGGGAAGTGAAGGCGGCAGAGTGGAGTTCAGGCCGCACTGCCCCCTTGTGTATCGAGACTTACTGTAGTATACAGTGTGCTGTACCCACACTGCCCTCCAGCCCCTGAACCTTTTATCTACTCCCGTACCACAGACAACACTGGTGGAGTGCCACAACCAGTTACTCTCCTACTGTATCATCTACAAGTAGTGCTGAGTAATGTCATTCTGAGGTCGCTGGTGCAACACTGAGAGGCGCCACTCAGACAGATATAGTATTAATACTTTAGGTTAAGCCTTACTGTGTAGGTGTTATTAACAGGTATGGTGTTAACTAAGCCCCTACAGACGTTATTAACGAGAGAGGTGTTAACAGACTAACTATATATTGTATTCCATACGTAAAATACGGCCAGTATAATCCTGGCAGGTGACCACACTTGTACCGCGTCAGGTCTGGCAGACTATGCCACCGTAGATCAGTCTACAACAAGGCTTCCTGAGCAACCAAGTGATCAACCAGACTTACTACCCACACCACACAAGCCTCAAGAATATAATTAATCAGGTAGGGTACTAGACACCATGTACATCACTATTAAAGAAGCAGAAGCAGAGTTCAATAACAGCAACGCGAGTCATCAACGATGAAACAAGACTCCATTATAGACCAGGTGGAGGCGAACCTAAATTTTGCGTTTGGTACTCACGGGTGTGTACGTACTGTGGGCCGCTGTGTAGGACGGCCGGGTACAGGGACATCATAGTACCTCACGGCTCGCACCCCAGGTAATCTCTTGGGACAGATGGTGACCTCGGTAACTTTGGTAAGCTGCTGGGCACTCTCCATGGCACCACCTGAGGCCGGACTGTTGCTCGTCCTGCCCAAGACCCAACCTGCCTTCTCCTTGCCACCCACGGTTGACACTCTGTTCACACGTATTTAATGACATTTTAAATCACATCTTTACAACTACAACTGAATTTGAGAAATATTTTCCTGTTGTTATTATCGCACTGTGTATGTTACAAAAGCAAAATATTACAAGATATACGCGAAAAGCGGCCAAAGAAATGACAGGAAAATTTTCAGGCGATAAACAATTCAGATACGCGAAACTGATGATGGTGGAGTGGTGGGTCAGACCGTGTCACGTTACCTGTCGCAACCCACCACTACCCCGCCACACCAAGCTGCACCACCCTCACTGTATGCTGCACCACCCTCACTGTATGCTGCACCACCCTCATTGTATGCTGCACTACCCTCACTGTATGCTGCACCACCCTCACTTTATGCTGCACCATCTTCACTGTATGCTGCACCAGCCTCACTGTATGCTGCACCATCCTTACTGTATGCTGCACCATCTTCACTGTATGCTGCACTACCCTCACTGTATGCTTCACCATCTTCACTGTATGCTGCACCAGCCTCACTGTATGCTGCACTACCCTCACTGTATGCTGCAATATCATCACTGTATGCTGCACCAGCCAAACACTACACTCAGAAAAAAATGAATTGCGTGTGTAAATACTCAGCGAACACTCATTATAGGTTCAGTACTTTTAAGGAGACATTTAAAGGTTCAAATCTGACACGATACTGATTTTGGGGACCTGTTTGTCTATAAGAAACGTTCACAAATGCATCCATGGAATAAAAAAAATGTCAAGTATCTTCAGGTGGCCCATCTTACAAAAATAAAAATAAGTTAATGAATAAATGAATGAATAAATAAATAAAAATCAAGATAGGTGGACACACAACTCTCTAGCCCTGTACCCTGGGATACACCTTTACATTATCAACTAAACGGTACCCTCCCTCCACCTTCCCTCCCCAAAGATGGTCATTTTACCCCAGACTCCACATGACTGCTGGAACTACTGCTCTTGAACACATCCATATCAGTGAAGCACATGGCATCCCTCAAGTGGGAGAACAACCAGTACCGTGTAGTGTGTGTCAACATAAACAACTGGTCATCTCTTACAAACTGAACTTGTTGTTATCCTCACAGTGTTAAGTCTCTGGTACAAACACAATGACTGACTCCCTCTAACCCCTCACGTCACTCAATTCCTCCCAATGTCATGCAGTATACAGGTGTGTGTGAGGCCAGACGCAGGTGTATCTGTGTAAGGGAATCAAGCATCAGTTACTATGATTACAATCTCTGTGGGTACATGAACTGGCTCAACTCTGTGGCTCTTAAGAGTGATTTTGACCACTCCAACAAAATTCTTAAGGGCAGTAAAATGTAAACAATAAGAACAAGACTAAAAACCTCAATATTGTAAGACAAACACAAGTGACGTATACAGCCACGATATAATGTATCAGGAGAAACACATACAGTACATGAACCACCAAACACTGAGAGACTAACAGGTCGTACAGTACCAGCCAGGCTGTGTCTTGTCTATAACAGGCGGCAGTTCAGTGTGTACAAAAACACATCACAAGAAAAGTAAAGTCTGTGGACAAGATTATGATCACCGCCTTGGGGGTGCTGGTGGTAGAGTGGTACCGCTCTTGCCTTCGCAAGCGAGATGTCACGGGTTCGATTCCCGGGCCGGTGGAAGTTGTTTGGACATACTTCCTAGCCCCCATTAGTCCCTGTTCACCTAGCAGTAAAGTAGGTACCTGGTGTAAATCGAAAGTTGCGAATTCGTATTCAGGGACAAGTTGTTGGAGCTTCCAATAACTTGATGACATAAAAACCATTGACTCTTCAGGCTTATGCCCTTGACTCTTCAGGCTTCTACGCCCTTAACTCATGAGACATAAAGGCAAGCATGAACTTAGCATGCTTCCCTGTTGGGCACTGTAAACGCTTCTGCGCTTCACCTTACACAAGGATGCAGGGGAGTGCCCGATAAAAAAAAAAAAAAAAAAGATCACCGCCTTGAACGTTAATTAATCGACTAACCAGAACTGAAGAATTCCAGAAGAGTCAACATAATACTGTCTTAAGCTTTTCTCCCTAGTCTACTGCTAAAGATATATTACCTATGATAATGAGAAAATATCCCTATGTAGCATCCTGTCCATAACTCACA
Source organism: Homarus americanus (assembly GCF_018991925.1). NCBI lineage: Eukaryota > Metazoa > Arthropoda > Malacostraca > Decapoda > Nephropidae > Homarus > Homarus americanus. Next base: position 12,412,032 of record NW_024712526.1, on the reverse strand, counting down.
CTGTACTGTATAACTATTGTATAGGTCTCTATCCCTGAGGTCTGGATCCTGGACTTTTTTCAGACTTGTATTATTTTGTGCTACCGTCCACAGGATGGACACTGGGTGTACAATAAACCAGCCGCCCTACAGCAAAAACTAAACCAGGTGACCAGGTAAATGATTATGCAGTTTGTTAGGATCACCTTAGAGGTTCACAGTTTGCATGATACTCGTCACGTTAGGTCCCTCAGACACACTATATATTGGCATCTTTACATACACAGGATTCCAAAACAACATCAGGTCAACTTTGAACACCAAAAAAGATCGTCAATGACACTTTGTGCTCGTAAAGAAAATGTTGTAGGTATATACAAACACAATGATAAAGACACTTTCATGACACGTCTAGACACCAAGCACCTTCACAATGTGCACTGTACAGTATGTTCAGGTCGACATATACTGTACACTGGTGTTGTTTCTCTGTGGTTTATCTTCTCCTACAGTGGGATTTCAGTGTTATGATTTCCGTGGTACTACATAATTTTTTCAGGTACTGTACATCTATTATATTGTAACACGACGACCTCCATCAGGTAATATATACTGTGATGGCTTCATTTTCCCACAACCAGAAAACATGAATAATCTAAACGTTTCCTTTACCACATTAGGCACGTGTTTGTAGACTGGTGAGGGTTACAAACACCTCAAATACTCAAACTGCTTCAAGCTTCCCTCGCTGTAGTCCGGAAATTGTGTGAATGAACTTAAACAAAATGCATGGGAAAAATATGTTAACATCCTAAACCAGCACACTCCCCTCAGCATAAACACAGAGGTAAAAACAGTAGACACGTCTCCCATCCAAAGACACACACACACACACACAAACACACAACACCGGGAGACGTACTGATGGCTGTAACTACCATGACTGAGCCACCGCCCATGTTACAACCAGAATTCCATCAGTAGAGCCCAATAGATAGACATCACCCGTCCCTCACACTGGTAACATCTATTACGACAAAAACTTGTTTACAGGAGGTGACGGAGGCTACTAGTTCCTCGTTCCTGGCCAGCAACACAAAAACATCAATGTTAGTTAGCAGTCACTCACAGAAAGATGACCTTTAGTGTTGTTCGTATATATTCTGATGAACGAATACATAATAATATAACACCTTACTTATACAAAAAACACAATTTAAAATACATGATATACATGATCAAGGAATGTTGTATTAATACTTATACATGACGACTAACATCTATACTGTATATCTCGGTTTCATTTATGTTATAAGACTCACCTTAACACTATGTTATATAAACTGTGTTGTGGGGGGGGGGGGTAGGGAAGGGACGTAATTTTCTTTCAGTACAACATTAAAACTTTCTCCCAGTACTTAGCACATTAGAAGGCCCATCACACCCTCGGCAGCACATTCAGTACTTCATCCCCGGCTCAGGTGACCATATACTCAATGGGACAGAGATACGGTACACCCTAACCACCACCACGAACGAGAACCTTTCACCACCCAGCCAGGTCTAACATGCACCACTGCGCCTCGCGTCCCCGGTGACACACAAAAGATATATTGCAGATATGTTGTACAGGGAGATTACGTCACCAGCAACAACACCAATGCCAAGTAACACCAGCAACAACAGTAACAATAACAGTAACACCAGCAACAACAATAACAATAATAAAGTAACACCAGCAACAGTACCGCCAGCAACAACCAAAACAGGAATACCAATAACAAAAATAATAGTTACACCAGCAACAACAATAACAACAACAGTAACACCAGCAGCAGTAACACCAGCAACACCAACAGTGACACTAATAACAGTAAAACTAACAACAGTAAAACTAGCAACAGTAACACTAGCAACAGTAACACCAACAACAGTAACACGAGCAACAGTAACACTAGCAACAGTAACACCAACAACAGTAAAACTAGCAACAGTAACACTAGCAACACTAACACTAGCAGCAGTAACACTAGCAACAGCAGCGTTACACAAGACTGACACCCTTACCGTGTTACGTGAGGCTGGTGTATAACTGTTTTGACGACGTTAATATATTCTTTGTGTAAGAGTTCTTGGGTAAGTTACTGCATTTACTAATATCTTCTACACTATAGCCGTCTACTGTACAGATATGTTAATGTGTACTCATGTAATATTCTATAATCATAATATGTGATTTTTTTAACCATAAAAGTTTATTTTTTATGTAATTTACCGCCTTGTAAAGTGGCTTACCATGTGGCTACTGGGTAGAGTAGACCCAAACGCCAGCAATAACCTAACCCATTCCCTGTAATCAGTATTAATATTATTTTCTAACAGGAATAAATAATTGTAATTGCAGTTATTGTGTGCGCGCTGAAAACTATATGACCATGGGAAATCGAGGCCATGACACCATCGTGAACAAACTCCTTCCCACCGACGTCTAATGTACACTGATAACTACTTTTCCAGGGCCACAATGACGTGAAATTGAAAGCTAATGGGTTTAAGGTTGTGACGTCAGAAGTATGAAATCTGAGACTGCAATTTTGCAACATTAAAATGAAAACCGGTTTTTGGTACGATATCTGGTACAATTTGTACTAAGTTAACTTTTTTTATGCTCATTCCGACTATATTGAATAAAACTAATTGTACCGAGCACAGCCACACACTTCATCGTCGCCACCTCACCTCCTCCTCAACCTTTTCATGGAAAGCTTTTTCAATGTTCGTTTCATTGTCTTTTTTTGAATTTTCTTTTTTTAACCACGGACATTCAACTATCGAAGTCACTTTACTGGCACCATCCACTACTCTATTTCCAAACCAGTGTTTTACTTATCTCGCGCCTAAATCTAAATTTAGCTTATTTAAAACCATTGCTACGAGTTCGTTCCTTGTTGGAATTTAAGTAACTCTGTTATATCACCTTTGTTTAACCCTGGCTTCCATTTATACACCTCAATCACAGTGAACGTAGGCAGGTGTGTACAGCCACATACAGACAGTGAACGTAGGCAGGTGTGTACAGTCATGTACAGACACAGTGAACGTAGGCAGGTGTGTACAGTCATGTACAGACACAGTGAACGTAGGCAGGTGTGTACAGTCATGTACAGACACAGTGAACGTAGGCAGAACATCCCAAAACACAACACTAAAATTAGACAAGTTTAGATTTAGGCGCGATATAGGTAAACATTGGTTTGGAAATAGAGTAGTGGATGAGCTGAACAAGTTACCGAACATCATCAATAACTCGTACACGCCGGAGAGCTTCAAATATAGGTTGGACGGATATATGAGCAATAGCGGTTGGGTGCAAACGGGGCTGCCTAGTATGGGCCAATAGGCACGATGCAGTTTCCTCCATTCTCATGTTATGTTCTTAGGTGTGTGACGTATATAGTCCAAAACTCAACAGACTCGAAGACAGGTGTGTGTGAAGCATACAGTCAGTTATAAAGATACACGTGGGACATGACGGGTATGTAGAGGGAGGGAAGAATTGTCATACATCTTCTTCCTACAGCGTAAAGTGAAAGGTGCCACCAGCCGCGTCTCGTGACTTCTCAGCTACCTGGGAGAGAGTAGCACGCGGTCACACCAGTCCCACCACATGAATACTAACACACTTGTGAATGTACAGTACTAGGAAGAAGGGAGACAAGAAGGATGGGAGGGAAGGGGGTAGGGAGGGGGAGAAAGAAGTAGGGAGGAAGGAAGAAGGTAGGGACGGAGGAAGACAGAGAAGGAAGTAAAGAGGGAGGGAAGAAGAGAAGGAAGGAGGTAAGAACAACTGTATCGTACATATATTTCAACAACTAACTACTGTACTCCGACATGACCTTCTTAGTTCCCCAAGTGTCTCAACAGATGTAACTGAACTGAACAAGATTCATCTCATAAACCCTACCCTACCCTAACCTTATCCTACCCTACCCTACCTTACCTTTACTTACCTTGATCCAGCTCAACCTAATGTACTTTCACGTTCTTCATGTCGCATACTGGCATTAGCTAAACCAATGAATGCCTGTCTGTTCTGGGACTATGTATTTGGGTAAAATAGTGATTTTTTTCTTCTAAATCTGAGAAAAAAAAAGTGTTGCTCCACTCCCAGGGACTACGACTATATTTTGATGTGAGTTTATTAATTATTATTATTTTTTACTCTCGGGTAATATTTACTTCTAGAATCGAGAATGAACAGTAAGAGGTCGCTAATGGTGTTGGTCATAAGAAATTATTGGGTAACAGAAACGTATTGAAAATGAGCTTGATTTTTTATATGTAGTCATAACGTAATAAAACATCCAGAACGGTCGGCGATTACTTGGAAATATCGGTTGTGTTATCGTGGTTCTGCCAGACACAGTGCAGGACATGAGCTGTTGCTGACCGGTGATGGGGACCACAATGATCAACACTACCCAGTACCATGATGCATCTCCATATTGTTCAGTCCAAATTGTATCTTTATCTCGGTTGTCCCCAAACATATGGCAGGACCCAAATGCCACCAGTCACACACAGCCTCAGAGGTATGGTGAACGCCAAATAACAAAGGTAAGAGATAATGAACGACACTCAGTAATTGTCGCCGCTGATGGAGACCTCAATACAACTCCGGCGGTCGAGAATTAGAGGAAATGAACGTTTCAGAGCACAGGTGGTGGTGTGTGGGTGACCGTGAGCGCCACTTATGGCCTGGCTCACTCCCTCCCATACATATCTCTCCATACCACAGAGTTTAGACTTGAACTTAACACAGAACAAAGTTTCCTTCATAAAACACTGAAAACATTAATTGTACAGTAGTGCGATGTTCTTTAGTAGTGCTTTATAAAAGTAGTGCTTTATAAAATAGACTGACCAAATATACTGTAATCCTATCACTTTTGTTCACTCAACAATTATTAATCTTTAGTAAAACCAAACAGTAAATCATTATATGAGCCAAGCAGCTCCATGATGGCCGCTATCACGGCTGACAGACTGCTTGTTTCCGACAGTAGACGAAATGAAGCAACGTAACTTAACTAATACCTACACCTCTTATATTCAGTTTGTCGGGTCATGTCATCTGCTGTCTACTAAAAACAGATAATGTAGTGTTTCTCATTACCCAGCCCAGATGATGTAGTGTTTCTCATTATCCAGCCCAGATGATGTAGTGTTTCTCATTATCCAGCCCAGGTGATCTAGTGTTTCTCATTATCCAGCCCAGGAGACGTAGTGTTTCTCATAAACCAACCCAGGTGATGTAGTGTTTCTCATTACCCAACCCAGATGATGTAGTGTTTCTCATTATCCAGCCCAGGTGATGTAGTGTTTCTCATTAACCAGCCCAGGTGATGTAGTGTTTCTCATTAACCAGCTCGAAGGAGGTAATATTTCTCAGCTGACCAGAAGACTTAATGAAGACGTAATCATTTATTTGTGTTACCCAGAGTTACAAATTGAGACATTTTAATAAACCTTTGTTGATGTACGTTACAAACTCCCTCTAATAGTAGTAAATGTAAACACGGGCTGAATTTACAACAAGTCATCTTCAATTTGAGGAGATAGACAAGAGCAAAACCGTCACACATGTATACATTGTAGATAGATAGTGCTGGTACCTAAGTATTATACCTAGACAGTGCAGACATACAAACAATGGTAAATAAAAAGTCGATTCAACCAAGGAGAACAAACAGTTACTGAAATTCCTACAATATAAAGACAAGATGGACACTTACAGGAATGCCCAATAGATTTCATTCATGTTATTGAAGGTATTCTACTTAATCATTCTAATCACATGTCAATCATTTGGTATGATGAACATACTTCCACTAACCAATTTTACAGCCGTTAGGCTAAACAATGATTTGAGGACAGAAACTCTCTAATCAAGCATTATTTATGTGAACCTTCCACACACATACGCACACAGTAAATATGTTAATTTTCATCGCGTATGTCAGTAACACTTCCTTGACAGAAACAAAACTCCTGACGTTGAATGTGTCGTGCAGCACACGTGAGCCTCATCACAAGACGGTACAAATGCCTGAGTTAACCAGAAACCAGTTAATTATTTAAGTTATTATTATTTAATTTCTATGCCTGTCGAGTATATGGGGATGATATATTGACTTGCATCTGTGTACTTCCGTCTGGCCCAAGACTGTAAGCAGGATTATATACCAAATGCAGCGTCAAATAATTTTATATATTGGTGGCGCCCTTCAGTGTACAGTACCCTTGGAGTATATTACCTGATCACATCTTACAATTTGTGTGGTGGATTTTAGTCGGTGCTGACATATTTTAAGTTTCTCAAACACAACTAATTGTTATTATATTTTTTCAATCATATTTTGTCAACAGATGGAGTTTTTAATTTTGAATAAAAACAGAACCAGTATTGCTTCTGAGAAAATAAATACATAATAAACATTGGCCAAATAATAATAACGGACATTCGTTGTACTCTCTGAGGTCATAGCTACTGGACTGTACTTATGAGGAAAAGAGCAAACTGAAGGAAATTGTCGGGAGGAACTTAAGGAACTCACTTGGTTACTGTACTGTGCCGCCTCCGTCGGATATATTGTAAGGACTTTACACTTACACACGAGCCACACGACACAGACAAAGGCGAGAAAACTATTACACAGAAGAAAATATAAAAAGGGAGTGTAGGGTGAGAGAGTGTAGGTAATAATAACACATCTGCCACACTTATATCCTATTTTCCAAAAGATGTCATGCGGTGAGCCATGGCCGCGATATTCCTCTCCAACACCACTCGCTGCTCCTCTTTCCATAGAAGGTAACTTAAACCTCGTGCAGCAGGACGTGATCCACTATACTTTTTGGTGAGCACCTTCACAGCACAGTGTATGTCTGATTAATAATTCAATTAAAGAAATACACAAATATATAAAATTAAATGTGTGTGTGTGTGTGTGTGTGTGTGTGTGTACTTTATCAGGTGTGGGACTCAGTAGTACAAGATAATTTGGCATTACATTATGTCTTGCGTTATAATATTCCTCACTGCTAATATTATGTACTATTTCACTCACTGGTAGTACCCCAGTCACTGTGTCTGTGTTCTTCAGGTAGAGTCGTCTGTAAATTTCTTTATACCCTGTACTGTATATCTCTGGGCTTCGCATCACCGGAATATTAGCCCAACCTTATTTCACATGGAGCAACTTTCACCCTAACACTGGTCCTCCTGCCCCGGCCCCGGACCCGGCCCCTGCGACATATCAATACAACAATGTTAAAGAAAAACTTTAACATTTATCTTATATTGATTTACAGTTGTCTGGTATATGCTTAGGAAGGGTTCTTTTTAATACCTAATTCTAATAATAACATTCTACGCATTTTAAGTCTTAATTTTATATACAAAAAAGGGGGGGGGGGAGCCAAGAATTGATCTCACGGTGGTTGGTGACTGCTTGGTGAGCGAGGCCGTGGCGCTAGGGGAGGGAACGAGGGTGAATAATTCTATCTTTCAGTCTGGAGGGGCGGCCATACAGCTGCTGAAGGATATAAAAACAAACAATATTGCCACTGGTAAAATTAATATATGAAGAAGGTTTGAAAGAGTGATGTCATCACCTGAGTACGCTGCCACTACTGTACACTACTAAGCCAGGTGGCTTCCCTGACGGCACCCAAGGATAAAATGAATGTCTTCGCCCAAGAAGCGACTTACAATACCCACAGCCTCGTGTCCTGCATAATAGAGCTCCAGCTGCCCCCCCACCACCACACACACCGGCTACCGTGAAAAGAATACTGATCCTCGCCGATATCAACGACCCTTTCCGAACTGTTTCACATTAACCTAAATCACGCCTTAGCATCTTTCCATCATTCAGAACCAAATAAAACAAAAATTTCAATACATATCGACAATATCAAGAGACTTTTCATTTATGATCACCAACAATGAATAGGAGTCGTGAAAGAAGGGTGTGTGTGTGTGTGTGTGTGTGTGCGTGTGTGTGGTGACCTATGGTGTAATGGTCAGTATGCTTGCCTGGCAAGCGAGCGGACCCTGATTCGATCCCGGGCAGGGTGAAACTACGGGTAAATTTTATGACGATATCCAGTAGTGCAGTGAAGTAATTAAGCCAGTATGGAACATTATAGCCAGACAAGTTGGTTGTTTGAGGAATTAAAACATTTTGACACAGAACGAGCATAACTTACGTTTTATTTTTCTCACGAAACGACGCAACCATTTGTCTACAAGTCTGGACTCCGACTGAGGAAGGAGCCCAGCCAATACCTCACACAGCCCTGGGGCATGAGCCAACGCACACATGACTCTCGGGAGTACAAGTGACCCAACAACGAGAATCACAACAGAATATATAGTTATGTTCCATTTGACGTGTACTTACTCTTGGTTTGTCCTTAGCCCATCACAATGTCCCAGTTTTATGACGTAATTTAAGCAGGTATAAGCTTGACAACAGCCAATTACAATTACTTTTTAATTTAAGTTTAATTACAATTATATTTACTAAAAATTTGGTAATTTAATTACATTCAGCTTCAATTACAACTACTCCAAGCCTGGCCAGCACATGACGGAAACAAGAAACCCCGTTTACTGTATATGAAGACACTCACGCCATCACAGACAAGGAAAGGTGTAGGGAAATATATATTGAAACGAAGAACCAACAAAATATATATAAAGAATATAATAAACACAAAAATTATTGCAAATCGACGATGAAATTAAAGTAGTAAACACCCCCAAATTTCTGCAAGTTTGTCAGCAACTTTGTAACTCAGGCAGATGAGAATGAGAGGAGTGTGGCTGCTGTTTTAAGAGTTCTTCTCAAGTGTGTTCATGACGCTGCCAGCTCATTCAGGGAGACCAACACCTTCCATTGACTCCATGAAATATCTAGACTACTTCATTATGCAGAGGAGAAAGTCAGAAAAAAAACAGGCATATGAAGATCAAGGGACAAGTCGTGATGTAATACAGCCGAGGTTACTGAGTCACCGCGGCGCACGATGGTGAACACGTTCCTCACAGCTATACCAAACTACCGCAGGAATGGAAAACTGCCAAGATAACTGTCCTATTTACTGCCAAGTTTGTCAATAAGCTTTGATAGATAGTTTCATATACTGACACTCCAATCACTTGACCATAATACAACCGTTGGTTTTTATTAATCACCATTAATATTTGTGACATAATATCGAACCAACAAATAAATCATGTAAACTAATTGCATCTAACACAACAAATGTATGGAAAGTTACATCAGTTTGTCTTAACTATCTGTGAACAACTTATAGAAGTTATTAATAAAGTAAATGTTACCACTGTGCGTGAACTTCCCGCGTGGTGTGTAGTCCATGACGGCAGGAGTGAAGCCATCAAGGTAACACCTACTGTACGCTTTCGCATTCCATTGGATAACTTTCTTTGATAAAGCGAGTTACTTCTATTTGGTCTTGTAGAGAGTGAGGACACGTAGAAGAGTACGAGTATGTACAACAATAGGAGGGCTCATTACATAGCATTAATCAGTGGATAAACGCCAAACTGTTGATGTTTGGCTTAGAATAATTCGAACAAATTGTGGTGCATTTTCACCAAACCCAGACCATACCGATAGTAAGAATAACTTAAGAATTAAATTAATCGACATTGAAGGTAACACCAAGAGGCTGTACTGCACCTGTTAGCTTAACGGTCAACAGAGAAAAGATAACTTACCTTTCCACATCAGTGCGTCCCTTTTCTTCCTGCCTGTAGTGCGACACCTTCCTGACCGGTGCGCCTTCCTGGTTTCGCTGATACCCGCTATCATGCCCCTGCTCGTGTTCAAATGTATGGTCTTGGTCACATCTGTGTTCGTGTTCCGTGACATACTTATGGTACTCCTCGTGGGCGTATGTGTTGAGGCGTCTGAGTGGCTCGTGTTTGGGTCTAGGAGCGCTACGTTGAGACAAGCTACGGTGGTGGTGAGGGGAACGGTGTGGGTCAGTGGGGTCGTGTCTTATACAGTTATGATGGTTTGGGTGGTCGTGGGGACTGTGTTTTGTAGGACCTGAGTGACTATGGGGTTCTGAATGATCATGGTGGCTGTGTTTTGAGCGTCCAGAGTGACTATGGTGGTCTGAATGATCATGGTGGCCGTGTTTTGAGTGGCCGTGGGGGCCATGTCGTGAGTGACCGTGGTGATGGTCTGAATAAGTGTCGTGTTTTTTGTGGTAGTAGTCGTCTCTGTAGTAATCACTATACCTGGAGTCGTCGTAGCGTGGTTCGCTAAGTTGTCGGTGGAGCTTCTGCTGGACGTTGCGGCGGCTGTTGCGGTACAGGGGCTTCTGAAGGATGTAACTTTTACCCAAGTGGCGGTGATCATCCCTGAACATGCTGGAGGGTGCCTGGGGGGGCCTGGTATGATGCCCGGAGGAACCAGAGCCGCGCGCCCTAGTGCCAACCTCATAAATGTTACTGATGCTTCGGGACAAGACCTGCTCCCTGGGCAATGGGGGAGCCATGTTTGACCTGGTCGACTTAGTGGACTCGCTGCGGGCAAGTTTTATGAATGGATTACTTATTAGTTTCTGTAAGATGCCCGGAGTATTGTCTTCATTACCAACGTAAAAAGTTGGCCTCAAAGATGTTTGCTTCTTCTCCTTCTTAGATTCTTCCTTGGATGAAAAAGACGTTTCCTCTTGTTTCTCGGTGCCCTCAGAGTCCGACGGAGAGTATTCAGGTCGCCCTTTTGAAGTGCTGCGCTTTCTGAGAGTTGGAGGAGTGACAGGACTTGTATGATCCCCATTGAGATTATTCAGAACTTGGTCGAGCTCTGTACCACAGCTACCAGACCGAAAAATCTCATTTTTGACAACAGATAAACACTCTGGATCAGAGCTTCTTCTGGGAGACTCTGGGGACAACTGGTCTTCTGGTCCTCCCTGACTTACTGTGTCCGGCTCGTCGGCTATAAAACCTAGATTCTCTTGTCCTCCAACTTTATTCATAGATTCTTTCGTTTCATTTATCACTTTCTTTGTTTGGATTTTACCAACTTCCTCTTCCTCTACATAAAATATCACACTTTTTAATTTACCACTTCTATCGCTCTGTTGGTCGTCACAGGTGAATCCACTTTCAACACCCACCAAACCGTCACTTTCTCCGTCATGGACAATGTTTACGACTGTCATACCAGCAGTGTCGTATGACTCAGACTGCAGATGTGTGTCCTTGGGTGAGGCATCATAGGAGGCCTTGTTAGGTACTTGTCTTTGGTCATTAAGGATCTTCATGTTTACGTCAATCAGCTCGCCGTCGTTCCAGGAGTTCCGCACGGGGTCAACAACCTCTCTCACCGCCACCTTCATAACTGTTTGTCGGTAATATTTATCTTCATCACAGAGACTTTCGTCCAAAGAACGCAATATCACAGGATCTTCTAAAATTTCTGGGAGGGACTTCTCAACACCGAAGGATGTTGTATATGCCTTCCTCCTCACCCTCTTAGCTGGAAGGGACAAACATGTGTCCTTCTCAGCATCTGAGTTATCCTGGAGAGTACCTGTGACGTGGCCACTAATCTCGTTACCTATTTGAACTGGTGGTGTCGAGGTGGCTCTGGTTTGTTGTGGCTGAAGACGTGAGGTAGCAGAGCTAGCCTGGGGCTTGACTCCTGCAACTAATACTTCCTGGAGTGAAGGGTGGACTGGGCTCTTGTCTCCCACCATGGGTCTTGCTCTCAAAAGAGGAGGACGATGACCCGGGTTATACTCAGTTAAAGATAGAGTGGTTGGCTTTGACAACACATCGGCATTAAGCGCAGGAGTATCACAACTTTGATTCAGGGGGGTGAAGCATCCGTCATCACTGAAACTGTGGTAAGGCGACGGCTGCTGTATCTCACCTTGATGAACCGTCTCTGGTGAGCTCGGTGTACCTGGCCCAAAATCTTCAGCGCACGAAGGAGATGTTATCTCCAGTGTCTGCTTTGGTGAACTGAGCGGTGTGTTAGGCCGGTGTTCCGTGGTACACGTTCCACAGGGTGGGTGCAACTCAAGAGGAAAGGCGTCACGACATTCAGCACAAGGCTCCACTGGCACCGGTGGCGTCACTGGCTCTCCCTTCGAGTGAAACTCCGTAAGGGCGTTACTAATACTGGAGGGTGTTGAGAAACCTTGGCGGGAGGTTGCGTCATCGGCGTGACAACGGTAACACACTTCACCCACTCCATCTGGCGCACTGCTAACACACCCATATAGTCTGTGTTCTAGCTTCACTGTGTCACAAGTGACTCTCAGGTGAGGATCAGGTGAGTCCAGCATGGTGGGGAGTACTGTCACGTCCGAGTCGGTGATGTCCTGGGCGTCTGAGCCTAAAACGTCAGCTGGTGTGAGTGTGTCCGTGTTGTCAACACTGTCAGTATACTGTCCTTCTTGCCCGGTGTATGTTGGCGCGTGTTGGAAAGAATGTGTAAGTGTATGGTGGTGTGTGGTGGGTGAGGTGTGACCACTGGTGACAGGTGAATTATCGCCTGAACAGATGTACACAGCGTCCAGCTCCAGGCTAGAAAACGTAGGTTGATCGTCCGCCATCTTCGGTCATACCACTCACCTGTAAAACATTAAAACAACTCTCAGTACAGTACATAATTAGAAGGCAAGTAAGTGTATATCTTCACTGATGTTGATATCTATCTATATAAAACAAAGAAGTATGTCTGTTTGTGTGTCCACACGAGAATCTCGGAAACTACTTTACTGATCTGTAGTGATGATGGATGGTGTTATATGTAGTGATGATGGATGTTGTTATATGTAGTGATGATGGGTGGAGTTATATGTAGTGATGATGGATGATGTTATATGTAGTGATGATGGGTGGAGTTATATGTAGTGATGATGGATGATGTTATATGTAGTGATGATGGGTGGAGTTATATGTAGTGATGATGGATGATGTTATATGTAGTGATGATGGGTGGTGTTATATGTAGTGATGATTAGACAATAAAATAATAACAGTTTAATGCTAAAAAAATATACTTTGCTGTACCGTTGTAGTGAAAAACATGGTGGAACTTATATACACCGTTAATGAACTATTGATGGAAGAAGAAGTTTCGGGAACTGAACAGTGAGGGTGGCGTCCTACCGTTGCCTAGCGGATGAGCCACGATTCTGCTAGTGGTACATATAACATAGTACGGTGTCGCCTCTGAACTGAATAAAATCATCTGTCGTTAACCAAATAAAATATTAAAAATGACGACCCTGTAGTGAAGATGTTAATGTTGTGGAAAAATGTATTATGAAATATTTCAACTATGAAGACGAATCCGTTTTTAATTTTGTTTATTGTAGTTTATCTTGTGTTGTCTGTGTGTTGAGGACAATGTGTAGAAAATTGATCTGTAAATTTGTATGGCTTACACATCAGTAGGGTAGAGAAACAAGACACATATTTTATTATATTTTATTTATGTGTTTTACATATATAGACCTCACCCTCACCTCTCCTCTGTGATGATGAGCTTGGTTTGAGGCAATTTTTTAGCCTTAAGCACCTGTGAGTATGACATCACAGGTCCATTTTCGGGTTTGGTTTGGGGTCCTTTTACGGCCTGAACCACCTTAGGCTTCTCTTGTGGTGTAGTTATGGGAGCGGGGTTTTCTGACACCGAACAGCGATTTCCACGTTTCCGGGGAATCCTCTGGGGCTTTGGTGCGAGTTGGGGTCCTTTTATGGCCTCAACCACCTTAGGCTTCTCTTGTGGTGTAGTTATGGGAGCGGGGTTTTCTGACACCGAACAGCGATTTCCACGTTTCCGGGGAATCCTCTGGGGCTTTGGTGCGAGTTGGGGTCCTTTTATGGCCTCAACCACCTTAGGCTTCTCTTGTGGTGTAGTTATGGGAGCGGGGTTTTCTGACACCGAACAGCGATTTCCACGTTTCCGGGGAATCCTCTGGGGCTTTGGTGCGAGTTGGGGTCCTTTTATGGCCTCAACCACCTGAGGCTTCTCTTGTGTTGTGGTTTGAGGCTGTACTTTATCCTTAACCAAGTGTGAGTATGACATCACAGGCCCATTTTGTGGCTTGGGTTGGGGTTGTTTTGTAACCTGTGTTGGTTTGTTTCGCTCTTTCTCGTCAAGATCAACTAACTCGAGCCATGAGAGGCTCGAGTTAGCATAAGCGACAACGTCCAAAACTTCTGTGTAAGTCATATTGCTCAAGTAATTTTTGTTTTATAAAAACTGTTATAACGAAGTACAATACAGACTTTGCTCACCGAGCTTCAGGACCTCATGAAAAAATATCGAGGTAAACACGATTTTGTGACATAAAACCAAATAATGTAGGTTGGAACAGTGTAGTATAGTATAGAGGAGTAGTGCCGTGGTGAAGATACAGTATATAGTGATAGTAACGAACATAGAGTTTATAGTAACAGTCGTGAGGTACAGTATATAGTGATAGTAACGAACATAGAGTTTATAGTAACAGTAGTGACGTACAGTATATAGTGATAGTAACGAACATAGAGTTTATAGTAACAGTAGTGAGGTACAGTATATAGTGATAGTAACGAACATAGAGCTTATAGTAACAGTAGTGAACATTGTGTATAGTAACAGTAGTGAAGATTGTGTACAGTAACAGTAGTGAACATTGTGTATAGTAACAGTAGTGAACATTGTGTATAGTAACAGTAGTGAACATTGTGTATAGAAACAGTTGTGAACATTGTGTAGTAACAGTAGTGAACATTGTGTATAGTAACAGTAGTGAACATTGTGACAGTAGTGAACATTGTATAGTAAATGTGAATAGTAACAGTAGTGAACATTGTGTATAGTAACAGTAGTGAACATTGTGTATAGTAACAGTAGTGAACATTGTGTATAGTAACAGTAGTGAACATTGTGTATAGTAACAGTAGTGAACATTGTGTAATAGTAGTGAACATTGTAGTAACAGTAGTGAACATTGTGTATAGTAACAGTAGTGAACATTGTGTATAGTAACAGTAGTGAACATTGTGTATAGTAACAGTAGTGAACATTGTGTATAGTAACAGTAGTGAATATTGTATATAGTAACAGTAGTGAACATTGTGTATAGTAACAGTAGTGAACATTGTGTATAGTAACAGTAGTGAACATTGTATATAGTAACAGTAGTGAACATTGTGTATAGTAACAGTAGTGAACATTGTGTATAGTAACAGTAGTGAACATTGTGTATAGTAACAGTAGTGAACATTGTGTATAGTAACAGTAGTGAACATTGTGTAGTAACAGTAGTGAACATTGTGTATAGTAACAGTAAACATTGTGTATAGTAACAGTAGTGAACATTGTGTATAGTAACAGTAGTGAACATTGTGTATAGTAACAGTAGTGAACATTGTAGTAACAGTAGTGAACATTGTGTATAGTAAATTGAACATTGTGTATAGTAACAGTAAAACATTGTGTAGTAACAGTAGACACATGTATAGTAACATAGTGTATACAGTAACAGTAGTAGTAACATTGTGTAGTAACAGTAGTGAACATTGTGTATAGTAACAGTAGTGAACATTGTGTATAGTAACAGTAGTGAACATTGTGTATAGTAACAGTAGTGAACATTGTGTAGTAACAGTAGTGAACATTGTGTATAGTAACAGTAGTGAACATTGTGTATAGTAACAGTCGTGAACATTGTGTATAGTAACAGTAGTGAACATTGTGTAGTAACAGTAGTGAACATTGTGTATAGTAACAGTCGTGAACATTGTGTATAGTAACAGTAGTGAACATTGTGTATAGTAACAGTAGTGAACATTGTGTATATAGTAACAGTAGTGAACATTGTGTAGTAACAGTAGTGAACATTATGTATAGTAACAGTCGTGAACATTGTGTATAGTAACAGTAGTGAACATTGTGTATAGTAACAGTAGTGAACATTATATATAGTAACAGTAGTGAACATTGTGTATAATATCAGTAGTGAAGATTGTGTACAGTAACAGTAGTGAAGATTGTGTATAGTAACAGTAGTGAAGATTGTGTATAGTAACAGTAGTGAACATTGTGTATAGTAACAGTAGTGAACATTGTGTGTAGTAACAGTAGTGAACATTGTGTATAGTAACAGTAGTGAACATTGTGTATAGTAACAGTAGTGAACATTGTGTAGTGAACAGTAGTATTGTGTGTAGTACAGGTAAACAGGTGAACACAGTATAGTAACAGTAGTGAACACATTGTGTATAGTAAACAGTAGCGTGAACATTGTGTAGTAACAGTGAGTGAACATGCAGGTAACACAGTGTGAACATTGTGTATAGTAATAGTAGTGAACATTGTATATAGTAACAGTAGTGAACATTGTGTATAGTAACAGTAGTGAACATTGTGTATTGTAACAGTAGTGAACATTGTGTATAGTAACAGTAGTGAACATTGTGTATAGTAACAGTAGTGAACATTGTGTATAGTAACAGTAGTGAACATTGTATATAGTAACAGTAGTGAACATTGTATATAGTAACAGTAGTGAACATTGTGTAGTAACAGAAGTAAATGTGTAGTAACAGTAGTGAATACTATTGTATAGTAACAGTAGTGAACATTGTGGTATATAGCAACAGTAGTGAACATTGTATAGGTGCGAACATTGACAGTATAAGTAACAGTAGTGAACATTGTGTATAATAACAGTAGTGAAGATTGTGTATAGTAACAGTAGTGAACATTGTGTATAGTAACAGTAGTGAACATTGTGTATAGTAACAGTAGTGAACATTGTAGCATAGTAACAGTAGTGAACATTGTGTATAGTAACAGTAGTGAACATTGTATACACTAACAGTAGTGAACATTGTGTATAGTAACAGTAGTGAACATTGTGTATAGTAACAGTAGTGAACATTGTGTATAGTAACAGTAGTGAACATTGTATATAGTAACAGTAGTGAACATTGTGTATAGTAACAGTAGTGAACATTGTATATTGTAACAGTAGTGAACATTGTATATAGTATCAGTAGTGAACATTGTATATAGTAACAGTAGTGAATAAGTCTAGACGGGTCCGTCCCTCGTAACGATCATCGAGAGGTAGGTACTTCCCCGTCTGGTCCCCGAGATATGCTAATGCTAGAGACGCCTGTAGACTCACCTTTGAAGATTAACAGTATGCAAAATGACCTCTGATAATTCCACCGGGTAAAGAAGCAAACAAGACAGAAGAAGACTGTGTGACTAATTGTATCCCCATGAAGACCTATGTCCCATGGGAATACCTCAATGAGTACCAGGCTACACGCAGCTCACAGGACCACCCCGCCCTGTGCTTCGCTGTAGTTGTCCTACTGCGCCGTCTACAACAAGTACTGTGGTATAATTGACGACAAGCCTACAGAACGTACTTTATGCTTGAAATATAGAGCTGGGAAATCAAGGAGTCTGACGGTAAGATTTCAGGAAGCAAAAGCATGTAGGTGTATGGACTGGGAGGTGTACACGCGTCACACCTCAGATACCCTTGACTCTCCCCCTCCAATACTGAAGGTCAAGATTGATTATGATACAGATTGTGTTCCTTTTTAAACCGAGAAACCAGATCTCGCACAAGTTTTAGAGAGGTTTGGTTAGGTTAGGTCAGGTCAAGTTAGGTATATCCTGGCATATTCTGCTAATATTTTCTAGATACAAACTTTATGTATTATATATTTGTAAATCAACAAATAAATAAATAATAAATACAAAGTGATAATTGTTAACATTCTGATATGTTCTTACTACCACCATGCTATGTGTACTATTCCAGATGATACTAAATGTTACATAATACTTCCTTGAGATAAATGTACAGTATATATCAGGTGCCTACAAGAGAGCTCGGGCTCTCAACTGGCTCAGCCATGTTAATATTGTTAATATTATCCACTCTGTATCTGGGTTTTTTTGTGGCTAAATAAACTGGGTTTTTTTTATCAATATTCCAATTAAAAAATAAAGTCAACCAGGGAGCAGACAAGACACAAACACACACTGAACAATATTTATCCAAACATTCGTCCAACGTTTTAAATTATAAGGGTAAAAAAATAATAACAATCATTTTGGGGTGTGAGAGGGTGTGGGGAAGGGTGGGGGAGAGGGGTGTGGGGAAGGGTGGGGGTGAAGGGTGTGGGGAAGGGTGGGGGAGAGGGTGTGGGGAAGGGTGGGGTGAAGGGTGTGTGGGAAGGGTGGGGAGGGGTGTGGGGAAGGGGTGGGGGTGGAGAGGGTGTGGGGAAGGGTGGGGGAGAGGGGTGAAGGGGTGTGTGGGAAGGGTGGGGGTGAAGGGTGTGGGTGAGGGGTGTGGGTGAGGGGTGGGGGTGAAGGGTGTGGGTGAGGGGTGTGGGAGAAGGGTGTGGGGAAGGGTGGGGGTGAGGGGTGTGGGAGAGCGGTGGGGGTGAAGGTTGGGGGTGAGAGGAGGTCATGAAATTGTCACTATGATAAGGACGATGTAAGCGTACCAACTTTGCAAAACTTCGTTGATGTGGCAGCGAGAAAATAACTCAACATATGCTAGTGCATGTGTTCAACACGGAGCTGAAAGATCTTATACTGTATGTGCAGACACCCAGATGCTGCTCACGGCGAATTTATTATACATGTTTCATATATAAATACTTAATTGGCTATCATTTTTTGTTCTGCAATACTATTATAGTTCCACAAATTAGATATAGGCTATAGACATCCTGTACATACTGCAGCTGGGTTTAGCCAGACACTGTTCGTCCAGTCTTTGCTCAGTACCAGCAGGAGTCTCTCTCCACGTTTCCACAGTGTTGTCGAACTTTTTCATAATCGTGCATATGTTTCATCCGACGCGGTGTTCCCTCTAAAATAATTATAAAACAAGGTGTTACACACGATTACTATAACATACGAACAACTGTAACTGCCATTAGCACTCCCGTATACCTTCAGTTAATGTGAACACTTGCACTGGTTTGATGTTGTTGCTATGTTATTACTGCTCTTCAACAACTAAGGTCTTTAAATGCGTAACAATATTAAAAAGAGATAAAACTCTCTTGTTACACCGGCTTGATCTGTCGTCCTGTCACAACAATGACTTCCACAACTACAATTACTCGGAAACTATTTTCAACTGCTATCCATCAAGTGATATTTGTCCATGTTTTATTCTTTAACTTTACGGACTAAACACCTATTGAAAATCATGGACATACAGTACAGCACAGTACCTGGACCGAGCAGCAAGACTGACCACTCCCTCATATATTGGGGCAATACTTACGTCCCGAGAAGCAGACGCTCGCTGGGATGAAAGTCGGACAACAACATTTTGATGACATTAACTAAACAGTGAACTCTAAAACCATCTCATCTAGAAGTAAAACTACACCAGCTGTAAATCTAAAGCTACAATTTATATAAATGGACATAGTACAATCAACTTCAACAATATAAACGATAAACTATAATGTAGAGATGGACAGTGAACACGGCAATGATCGTGGCTGGTGAGACCCTTGGCTTTAACACTCCGGCATGGGTCAAACTTTTTTTTCCTCTCTGCTCACTCGTGCTGCTCGGTGACAATAACTCCCAGCTGGCCAAGGTCTATCAACGCTGTTCACTTTAACATACAATAGATAACATGACTCATTAAGGTCAACTGATTGATTGATACGTTTATTGAGATACAAAAAACATTAATACATCTCAAAGGGATGAAGTGACATAAGTCATCCCCACCCCAGTCCAGGAATGTCCCTCTCAGGACTCACAAGGTCAACTGTTGGGGTTTGTTTTAAGTAAAACTTTTATAAATTGATTTCTTAAAAGACAAAGAAAAAATATGATTATACAGTAATGCTAGCTCGCTTAACGTAACTTTTATGAACCCATTAAAGAGTAATGTTGCACGTGGGTATTTTATTCTGGCTAACAGCG
Source organism: Homarus americanus (assembly GCF_018991925.1). Taxonomy (NCBI): domain Eukaryota; kingdom Metazoa; phylum Arthropoda; class Malacostraca; order Decapoda; family Nephropidae; genus Homarus; species Homarus americanus. The sequence goes on along the minus strand of NW_024712526.1, from coordinate 12,392,011 downwards.
GTTGACTTTATTCAGCTGACAGAAACCTCTGCCACTCAAGGGGTTACTGAAGCTAAAAGGTACTTTCATTTAGCCATCAATGCTGTGATATCTACACAAGCAGCATTAAAGTAATTTCCTAAAAGAGAAGTTTCCCTTGGATGAGTCACAGATTAATCATTATTAAAAATGACACCAGAGCTTATTTAAAACGAAAATAAAGAATTGAACCCCAAACATAAAGTAAGTGTATAAAAAAAATAAAGAGGAAAAAAAATATTTTACATTTCAACCATTGGTAACCTGTGGTACATAACACTGGTGTAAATTAGGACTCAAAAAGTATATCATGGATATACATTATTATGGGGTAAACATACGTACAACTTACTATGCACAAACAATCCTTCCCTCTGACCACTTCACAACACAGAAATCCTCGTGTGTTCCATTTAGTCCAAGATCTGCACTATACCAACGTAAAAAAAAAATGTACGCGGAGTTTTCTCGCGTGACCATTTCACGATAAAAACAGTATTTCAACTTTTAGCCTTTAATTTGGCAGGTGCTATTTTCCAAGATGTCAGATACACAGTTGACACACCTATGTAGGGGTAATGAATATTGTTGCCAGGCTTGTTTTGGGGTAATGGCTAAAACTAATTGGGAACCACTGCTTGAGTCGGAGTCCGGGAAGATGGGGCACTCCAATGGGCAAACATGTTCATCCCAGAACAGTATGATGAGTTCGGTCAACTCGGTGACGTGCGGACGCCATATTGTTACTCAGCTGATGAAGATGATGATGATTATTCAGTAAAATTGTCAGGCATGTTTACAATTGGATAAGCTGAGTAACCCTACGGCTCTAATTCATCCCCGAATGTGGCGCCGCCACGTGGCTGGAAAGTAAACAAAATAATGAGACAGGGAATAATGGGAGGAAGACGAACGATTCGGCGAAGTCCCGTTTTCTACTGGTTTTTTATTTTTTTTAACAACTGCAATGGGATGTCCGAAAGATCCAGAGAGGTGAGCCGTGCACTTATTTCTGTCAATATTGACTGTTTATTAGTTTTTATGAGCCCTTTCTTTCTTTAATTCATTTATTACTGACAACATTCTACTCCCCAGAATCGCTAGTTAACATGAGAGTATTATTAGGATATATAAAATGAGCAGTATACTGTTGTATTGTCGAAAATATTAGGCTGGAACTTTCAAGTTTCGGGTCATTATTTGTTTTAAGACCACCCACGATTTTTAGGACGAAAGTATGTTTTTTCTGTATATTGCAATGTGTTTTGGATGAATTTCACATCTACTTCGTGGGCAAATTTATGAAAACCTTACCAACCCAACCTAAACTGTGGGGGGGGGGTGTATAAACACGCGCGCGCGCACTCACTCACACACACACACACACACACACACACACAAACCCTAACTTAACTTGCCTAACCTGACTTTATCTAACCTAACCTAACTTTATCTAACTTAACTTTACCGAACCTAGCCTTACCTTACCGTTGTCTTGTCAATTTTGTTTGTCTTAATTTTACAATATTCAGGAGAGGGCGCCTCGTTATAGTTAATAAAAATTTTTTGGGTAAAACAGCGTAATATTTTAATGGGTTTCAATGAGTTACATCCATTTGAAATAACGATTCTGGAACTAAGATATTTCGATTATTCAAGTAGACTGAGGGTCTTAGGACTAACAACCCCTCAGACAAGACACAATAGGGCAGATCTCGGAGACATTAAAAAATTTGAAAGGGATGGAAAACGTGAACCGGGGTCAATTTTTGCAATGTCCCGCACCACCAACACGATAGGACATAACTACAAGCTCGTCAAGTTATCAGCAAAACGAACATATGGAAATACTTCTTCACATAAAGGGTGGTAGATCTATAGAACAGTCTACCACCTCAAACTGTGTAACTAACAACATTATTGGGCTTCAAAAATAAAATTATCAAGAACACTGGAGAGATATAACACTGGTCACTGGCCTCCTTTCCTGGGCATGGCCTCTAGTGGATAGCTATTAAGTAAATAAGGTAAATAATCTGAATTAAAAAAAAACGCACCTCCCCTTCCCCGCCCCTTGTAAATGTCTACCTGTAGATCCGCCACTGAAAATATTTTAGCCTAAACAAAAGGCCCTAGATTCATGTTTTACTGTTTGAAATTGAAACAGTTTATTTAGCCAAAAATAAAATAAAAATACAGATACAGAGTGGATAATAATAACAATATTGATATGGCTGAGCCAATTGAGAGCCTGAACTCTCTTAAAGGCACCTAATATATACTGTACGTTTATCTCAAGGAAAGTACTGTATAGTTGTATACAGTACCTGCATAGTTTATATGCATGACGACTTCATTGAATAAATATTATTATTACTATTATTCCAACCTGGAATAATGTAGCCTGATCTTCAAACCTTTTTCACTGCAGGAACCTAACCTCACTTGACCTACAGTGTTAAATTCCCAGCAATATTTGATAGTTGTGTAGTTTTGAAGCTGTACTGTACTATTCTTAAAAAAAAGGTCATCAATAAACTAGCGCGCACCATATAAGATGTGAAAAAGTGGTGTCACTGCCAACTGTTTCCAACTTGTAAATATCGTAATGTTCTTTATATCACTACTAAAATGGTAGTGCGTTAAAAAACTACCATAAAGTGTATTGGTTAACTGTATGCGATACTTTTGTTCACATTAAATGGTGTACAACTGGTGTAAAGCTGTACAATTGCTACCACCATTGCTCCTAACGAATTATCTTTTACGACAATATAATCAATATGTTGCTTGGATAAATTACCCCCAGATATTTAGGTGGTTATCAATAACCTACTGACTCGAAAGTTTTTATTAAATACTCTGGTGTTAATCACAATATCACGTATAAAGCACAATACGTACTGGGCTTAATACGTTTTATACGTCGCGGCCGCTAGGTGACGCCACCGTCGCGGGAGGATAAAAAAATTTACATTGAGTACTCCATCCTCAAGTGCCAGAACCCTCGGTACAGGTCTTCCATTGACAACTCATTATTATCTAACGACACTTAATTTTCATTCTCCGGCTACTGCATGATGACATGAAAATATGAATCTGACAAGGGAGTGTGTGTGTGTGTGTGTGTGTGTGTGTGTGTGTGTGTGTGTGTGTGTGTGTGTGTGTGTGTGTAAATTCAGTGTCGCCATAAACAAGTAAACTGTTTATAATAGTGTGTACGATATCAAATATTTAGGTATGTTTGTGTTCACTGTAAATTATAGGCAGCGTATAAGTGTCCGTTGTGTGTACAGAGCTTAGTATGTTTGTTTCTCTGCTGTAGTGACGAACAGTATACGTTGTGTGTGTGTGTGGGCTGAGGGCAGTACAGTATAACATGACCCAGATCTCACAACACGTACACAATTACTACAAATCTTCACAACCTGGTTCAGTCAGGATGTGTCATCAACGGAAGTACTGTTGCCATAAAAAATATATATCACTGAAGTATCTAATTATACCCAACTATTTCTATTCAGATTTAACTTGATCTCAAGAATGGAAAAAAAATATATATCAACACGGTTACGTTTTCTATATAGGTAATTGTTGAATCCGTATATCATAAGTAATGTTTTCTTTTTTTAAATATTAATGAACACACATGAGGCAGTAAATTGTCCAATCAAACGCTTCAGCCTGATAAGAATAAGACGAGACAAAAGCTGTGCAACAGATAAGGAAGATTATTGGACTGCGTGTTGACGCTGCAGGATGATCTTGTTTACATGTAGTACCAATAAGGTGCCGTATCCCCCCCCCCCCACACCCTTCACAGTAAACACAACTTTTCTCGCAAAAAAATCACAAAGTTCAAAATTTTCCTCTTCAACAACTCCATATATCATAACGATCAACATAAATGAGTAAGAAAATAACTTGGTTTAAGAACCCACACAAGGCGATCACGTGGCGGCAGTAAACACGTTGTGGGAAGACGATATCTAGCGGCCACCTGATCACAGCTCCTCGTAGGGACCTCTGCAACACACTGAGGCTGACAAGCCACACCTGCCGCGCCTCCCACGCCACCACAAGCGCACATAATCACTCCCATCCTGTCCTAAACCACCTACCACCCCCTATACACGCACCTCACTCTGACCATCCATCACCAACACTAATTTACGAAGTTAAAAAAAACAAAAGGAAATTAAAGCAGAGTAGACTGGTAAATCCTCAACCCTTTGACCCTGACCTTGATTTTTATGCAATTTATTAAAACGGCCCAAGACACTCTCTATCGCAAACACTAGTTCCTGTCCCAACTTTCTTTCAGTAATAACCATCTTAGGTTAGGTTAGGTTGGTATTACTTTAAATCACCAAACTCTCGTGAATTCACATTTACAACATTGCAAAGAATGCATCCGTAAGCTTCCTCACCCGGGGAGTTTTATCTCATAATTTTACTTGTTGACGTGCTAGTGTAATTATTAGTCTTGCTAGGCGCTTAAAGACCTTAGTTGTTGAAGCACAGCAATACATCAACAACCTCCTCCTCTCTCCTACCTCATCCATGTTTTACCTCTGCACTTTAGTTTTTGTCCTTTGCAACAACCGCGTCCAGCCCTCACTTAGGTGTGGGCAGTGATTGACTGTCTTATGTATCACGGTTAATAAAATACATTCATAAGGACTTTCCTTTCATCACCACCAGTCCCTAACTTCCTCCATACCTCCCCTCCAGGTCAGACCTCTTCACTTTATCTTCCGCTACAGTATTCCCATGACCACTGTGCAGCTGAAATCCAATCCATCATCGGTTCTCTTTTCAATCTCAGTTATAACAATCACCATTCCGTATCATGTCACCTCTACTCTCAGCAAGTTATCTGCACCTGAACCTCACCATCATTCCTCTTCATTCTTCGCACTTATCTCGCATCTTTCCGTCAACCTACATCTCTTTGACCCCATATTACGTGGCGCCCAGTATTTCAGACAACCGTTATTAACACACCAAAGTGATCCCTGGAGATAACGTGTGAACAATTAGATATATGTATATTGTTGAGAGTGAAAATCCGGTGTCTAATGTCTAAGCCGTTTCCATGGCTATCAACGATCGTGCTAACAGATGTAAGAGAACTTTAAACTGGTTCAGCTGGCGTTAAGGGAGGGAAGAGACACACCGAGGTGCCCTACATATGAGACAAGCGTGGCACGGCCTGTAAACACTTCCGTACTCCTCCAACCCTTGTGTGTCGTGTGTGTTCTCAGTTACCACACTCCGTTTTACCATATCCAAGAAAACTTCACTTTCGTCATCAAGATTGCTTCAAGCTTACACCACTCCGTTCAACACAGTGTATGTTGGCACTTATCGCCCACCATTGTCGAAGCAAATAATAATCCATTTATTTCCATTTTACAGTATTATCTTATTTAGCTAAAAGCCTCACCTCATAAGTTAACATGTATGACACCCGCCCTGCCCCTCTTAACACACAACTACGTATATATCACCTGGTAATAAACATCTAAACATATATTTTGGTCAATGACTGTTCTTATACACTTCCGCCCAAGACCCCATTAAGGACATTCTTTACAAGTCCCATTCAGTCTAATTCAAAACAAAGGACGTACAGTATCGCCATTTCAATATCTATGTCTACACACAAAACGAGAATACAGACAAAAACAGACATTCGGACCAAGCCAGACGCAATTTCATCTTGGTCAGAACGTTGCAAATAGAGATAAACATGTCTTAAATCCTTAACAGAGGAGGAGTGGCGTGAGAGAGGAAGGACACCACTTGCCTCCATCAACCTGCACCCCACCATCAAGAGGGCACCAACCTCCCCCGTCCACCAATTGTTGTGATCAAGTATATGTAGTGCACCATAACCGTCACAACAATGAAACAGAGGTACAGTAGTCTTCATTATATGCAGAAGGTAGTGACCATCACGGACACGACCTACTAAAGTGACCCACTGACAACAACTATGTGTAGACCGTATACGACATCCCAGCATTATGTTGACAAACACTCACATATAGGTGGGTAAGATGAAACACGTGATAAAATCCTGGAGATAATGATAAGTCTCTAATATTATAAACAACTCTTTTATTTTCACGCTTACGTGTTATTATAAACTGTGACATTCAAAAACAATGCTTGTGTAGTCAAGCTTATACAGCAATCAAGATGTGCTTTCCCCTCTACCCTCCCCAATGAGCACCTGCTGATCTGGTCCTCGACAGTGTGTCACCCTCACCAACTAATACTGATAGACAGTCCCCACTACCTCTCACTTGACCCATGACTCAAACACACTTCCCCACCCCCACATCTTCCTCAACCCCCAGACATTCCTTCCTCCACCTCCTCTCCTCCACCCCCTCGCCCTTAACCACTCTCCACACGAGGATGTGATGTGATTTAACCAGAGCTTCCTGTGTAGACCACAAACTTACACTGTTGCCCCGCGTCCGTTTGTACCTCACGATCAACAAGTTCGCGCATTACACTCACCATGTATACAACAATACCCGGGTAGTGACAGTGTGGGGCTTCAACTTGATAATTATAGATTTAAATATATCTAAATATTGCTTATCCCCCTTGAGTACGATGACTTAATCTTCTGAGTACGATGTCATTTTACTGAAGGAAATAGGTCATCGTATTCAAAGGGTTAATGAATGGTAATCAAGGGATGAAGTAAATGAGCTTGAGTGAATTAATTCATCGTATTCAGAAGATGTCTTACTCAAGTGGCTAATTCCCTGTATGGAGGTGATTGATATAATGCTAAAGGGATTAGCCTTAATCAGTTTGGTTTACGTCGCGCGCACACACACACAGTGGACGATCCGAAGTACACACGCAGTGGATGACTCAAGGTATACACGAGCTACACTTACGTAATTAAACGCACATGGTGTTGGTTCACCTACTTGTTATGGACGACCGGGCTCCCCAGCGCACCACCAACAATACTGTACAGGTTTGGTTAGGTGAATCCATAAATTGTAGCTAAGCAGCACAGTACACAGTATATACAGTAATATCAACTGTAGTGATAGCCGATTCCTAAACCTTGCCTACCAGGATTCGTAGTACAGGTTGGAGTGAAAAGGCATTGTGTAAAAGGTGGAAAACAATTTAGAATTTATGCGTGAAATTAAATAAAGCATAATTAAGAACGTTTGTGTGAAGCTTTAGTTCTGAGGTGGAAACCCCAAACACATTTAGAAAGACATAAAAGGGGATAATAATGTATAAAGAATCAATAAATATGTTCGGCTACAGTAAGTTCACAGGTCCGATTTTACCGGCTGTAATATATAATGGGCACTTTCCTGACGTAGCGTTCATTGCATTGTATACCGACCCTCTTTGATAGTAACGAGCGGAATTTGTATCTGAACTTCTACATGTTGTACAGTCACCCACAAAAGTCCTATCGCCTATACCCTGCTGTTCCATGAACCCAGAGATACAGACTCGTGAACCGGAAACAGTAGACATTTATGCATTATGCTGTCTATAAATGCTTGGAATTCACGAGTCTGAATCTCGGGGTTCGTAGAACAGCAGGGTATGGGCGACAGGACTTTCGTGGGTGACTGCACTTGGAAACAATCATCCACTCTCTGAAATGTAAGTAAATAGTCTTGATTGGTACTCATATGTCCGGAAGCTTAAATGTTGCATATACCTTGCAGTATTAGTACAGGTAATTGATTTTCAGTTTAATTCTGTAAACTCTGCTGCTATCCGTCGTGTATGTTGTTCTCTCTCTCAACCATGGTGCACTCGGCTAGCGTACTCTGAAAAGTAGAGGATCGAGTCTGTCGGTGTTGTACTCAACTGCACTGTCAATCTCAAATGAGTTTTGCCTTGAAGACTAGATCGTTGTCGTATGTACAGTACAGTAAGGCCACTCGAATCACTCAAATGTTACTCAGAGTGAGGAGACTTCTTACCAAAATCAACTCACAGGTAAAACTATCTTATAACAACGGGCGTGATGCTGGCTTTTAATACTAATCATTCCCTCATAGTAAATGAATGTAATCTCCAATTACTGCATGCATAACTATTTATATGGGTTTATATACAACTTATCACACCAAAAAGTGCATAAGTTACTACAAAAGGATACTCTTTCCTTTGTGTAATTACTATGGACTAACTTATCGGTGTTTCTGGGCGAGTTAGATTTATCGTTACTCGCCCTGTAATTATATATCAATATAACAAAGTCGGATAGTACGCTAACCTTGTTAAAGATGCATAATGTTAGTTTGTTCACATGTATTACGATCAAACCTTCGTCCTAACAGTTGTGTTCAGCTTAACTAACGCTGTTGAACAGGCTTATTTGTCTCAAAAGTGCCATATAGCAGTAACTTGCTAGATCATTTTTCGTATGTCCTGGTGAGGGTGGAGCAGAAGTATTTTTGTCTCCTAATAATTCTTCAACATGGGCTCAAGTGTCCTGATGTTAACCCCGATTTAACCCTTAACTACGTTTTTAAACGGTTAAACCATCATACTGAAAGGGACAACACCTGCCAGGAGCCACATTAAACTTATCACATTCGGTCATCATCATCAATCTTCCTACTCCTCTTCCACCTTCAACACGGTATGTCCTTCACTTCACCCAAAAACACAACTCAAGTCTTCCTCTAGGTTCACTGCCCGTCCTGACATCCCGGAACAGCCTCACCCAAAACACGACTAATCCAGTTTTTCTGTCTCGTGTTATCATTGGTGACTAAATTGTTCTTTCTCTATCACTCGCCAGAAAATATTTATTATCTTGTCTAAATAATTTGTATCCCCTGCACCTTCCTACAACTTCATCTCATAAGGTAGCAAATGTTCCACCTTTCTCGTCCTAAATTTCCAGGTTTCTATTATCCATATACAGTACAGCCCTCCACATTCTAGTCATTCCTAATCTTTTCCTTCTTTTAGTTCATCGTTTTCGTCAGTTACTCCTAAATTTATTCATTATATTTGTTATCAATGTTTTCATGTCTCTCTTAATTTTTTTCCTTATCTTTCTATTCGTTGTTTTGTCTTAACTCTAACGTCCTCCGTGATCCAAACTCCTTAATATACTTTCAACATAGTCACTTGTTTCTCACAGCTCACATTCTCATTACCTTTGTCTCTCACACTAACCCTAATAATATACTTCTTAGTCATCGTCCTCATCACCACCACCATCACCTTGGTGTTCACTATAACAAAAATATGGCCGACTGCAAGAGAACACATCCTTTCACTGCAACGGTAAATATCCACCTTCTTAGAGCACGTACCGCACATACAAGTTGGATACCAAAATGTGTAGCCTGTGTTTTGTGTTCGGAACCATGAAGGACCAACACGTTAGTAACAATGGGAGAGTGAAGCAGGTCACCGGCACGAGAGAGAAAAAAAAGATCCTTCCATTCATACAGCATCCTTATTACTTCAATGGCATCTCTCGTTCTCTGAGTCCAAACAGTATCCTGTGTTCGTCTTTGTAACCATTCTCGTAACATTAGTGTCACCAGATAACGTTATATAGTCCTTCAGCTATTTTTCTCTCGTGTGTGTGTGTTGTCTTGTGTAGTTGAATCACCAGCTTGATAAGTTCTCTCAATTATTCCATATAGACTCTCTGGTATTTCCCGTGTCCCATTCGTTAACCGCTGCCCACATACTTTCTCTGCTAACTAACCTACATTCGCCGCCTTAACTAAAGAGAAAATAATCAGTGCACAACTTCTGCCCCTCGTTATATCATGCCTAGGTACCCAGTTACTACCATACCCACCATCCCTCGGTACCCAGTTACTACCACACCCACCGTCCCTCAGTACCCAGTTACTACCACACCCACCATCCCTCGGTACCCAGTTACTACCACACCCACCATCCCTAGGTACCCAGTTACTACCACACCCACCATCCCTCGGTACCCAGTTACTACCACACCCACCATCCCTCGGTACCCAGTTACTACCACACCCACCATCCCTCGGTACCCAGTTACTACCACACCCACCTTTATTGAGGGATAATCTCGGAGCTCTGGGTATATACTTTAAATGTGACACAAGGAACGCGATACTATAATTACTACAACAAAAACCATATTGAAAATGCATGTTACGACTTAAGTATTTAAATGTTTCACTCCCCCACTCACTTCCCGACAAACGTTTCTCTCCTTCATTCCCTCCTACACTCACCTCCAACGTTCGCCATCTTGAACTTATCTTTCAATCTTAATTTTTTTATTGGAGAGGGGTCTGCCATCCTGTTTACACCAGCTGCCACACTCCCCAATGCCCCCCCCCCTCTCTCTATACACTCAGGTCCCCCTCTCAATAGTCTGGCTACAAAATGAGATGCGCCTAACCTGTGTCCACAACAATCATTTATGACAACAAACCCTACACAACCACACCTGTAATTAAACCAGAGCTAAGGCTAAAGTTGATATAGCTAGGTGTGGTCTGTATTGTAAGTCACTCGCTGTACACGCATAAGTATGACTGTACCACTAAACTGACCTCGAGTGTTGAAGGACGTTTACTCAGTACACACACCATGATACATCTCGCTCTCTAGTAAAATATAAATTGAGAGCTCATGTTATGTTCTGAAGGTGTTTCCATTTTACAAACACCAAGACGAGACCTTACTGAGGAGAGTGCTTCTTGGGTATATGGTGAGAGGTGTAGGCTAATATCCCTTAACACTGCCACTTAGTCTTAATTCCTAACAAACAATATAAATATAAAACAAATCGAATTATCAAGATGAAAAGTAACCGGCGTCCATCACTCACTCAGGCTACCAAACATCTCCTGGGAATTTATTGATCCTTAATCATGTCTCGAGGTACAACTTCTGAAGAGATATATCTCTAATATCATATAATAAGCACATCACAACACACAAACATACGGTGTACATAGTTCCGCCCTTTGAATGTAACATTACTGAAGGCGAGTATAAATTCTGCAGTGGTCCTCGCCTAGAGTTGCCACAAGGTACATTACTAGACAACTTACAACTCGTGGCTGCGAAGATCTGGGGGACACATGATGTTAGTCCGTTGGTAACTGACTCCCTTTAGTAAGCATAATGACAAATGGACTTCTTCAGGATTTCGAACCGAAACATGAATCTTATTCTAAGTCAATTAGAACCAGTCATGATCTGTTGAAAATCCCAGGTCACACCTCCAGAACTACTGGTACTTGGCTTGGCTTAAGACGTTGGAACTATGCAGGGGTTGCTGGAGTTTCTCGTGAGATGTTACACTTCTCTTGACCATATCCATGACACTGATGTCAACGTTGCCTAAATCAGGCAAGTTTTAGGCCCTAAAGCGTGTCTGATTTGGCAGTTTTTGTGCTTATTATACTTTTCAGACTGAAGAAGAGAGGATTATATAAAATACAAGACTACATTGTATGCGAAAGCGCAATGCGTATGACAATACACTATATACAATACACTGCATACGACAATACACTGTTATATGAGAACACATTGCTAAATAATGCTGCTTCACGTGTAGTTATTGCGTGGAAGCTTGATACAGGGGCGGGACAAGTGCCCGGGGGATACCGTTCACTCTACCACAATGGCTGTCTTAACTAACTGATGTTTTGACAAGGTTACGTTCGTGACTGAGTGGACTTGTATATGATTGATTCCAAAGACCAGAGTACAGGTGGAACTGAGAGTACAAGGGAAATTGAAAGTATAAGTGACATTAAGAGTACAACTCAATATCAAGAGTACAACTGAACACCTAGAGTACAACTGAACACCAAGAGTACAACAGAACATCAAGAGTACAACTAACATCAAGAGTACATTTAATTAACACCAAGAGTACAACTGAACATCAAGAATACAACTGAACACCAACAGTACAACTGAACACCAACAGTACAACTCAACGTCGAGAGTACAATTAACTAACACCAAGAGTACAACTGAACATCAAGGGTACAACTGAACACCAAGAGTACAACTAACATCAAGAGTACAACTGGAGTCAAAATATTAGAGAAATCAATGAACATGTTCACTACGTACACTCAGGATGTGACAGAGTGACTAGGATTAGCCACTGTACTATACAAGAAACAATGTCTAACAGTTTGTGAATAATGATCAGGCGTCCACTGTGTGTGTGTGTGTGAACCAGTCTCACTCAGTTCACTGTTACTTCTACAACGTCGTAGGCATAAACCTGTCCCCTACCTCAACAATCGCGGTTTTCTTGTATTTGATCTATACTAAACAGTTCTCGGCACCAAGAGTAAAAGGAAATAACTTCTTGACCTCAGAAAAAGGTGCAGGAAACACAGTGGACTAACACACCTATACTGTATACATCGCAGCCAAACAAACCTCTGGTAATTTATCATTATTAACTACCAGTTATAATTACTGTCAGGACCAAACACTTACATTTACTCTTAAACTGATCATCAACCAAAATTCAGTCACGTCACAATAATGTAACTCTTACTTCACAGGATCACCCGTGGTAGAACACCGCACCAGGCCACCGCGCCGCCGTACAGATCAATTTTCTCCGTCAGTCAGTGAGTGAAAGTGACAAAGTGACACAGCAGATATTTAGTTAGGTTTAAAACATTAGAAGAATATAAAGCAAATGAATCTAATAAGATCATACTGAGTGAACTTGTTGAGGTTTAACAGCTTATCAAGGAAATATTTTTCCGTGAGTAAGTGAATCACTGACTTAGTGGAGGACGAAGTTGTTGACGCAGTAACATTAGATGACTATAATTGATTTAGTCGCAAAATTAAGTAACCTTTATTCCTACAAATAATTTTTACATCTTTGGAATGGTTACTATTGCATAAACTTTAAACTAAACTTATAGTGGATGTGGTGCAAATAAAAAACTGGCCATAGACGGCATTTGGTGAGAGAAATGTTTCCTTGGCACATGACTCATTTAGGGCCCCTAGAGTGATATAAAGAGAGCCCGCACCCCACCCCAGTAAAAAAAAAAAAAAAAAACCCTAGGACTCGATTTTGGGGACAATTTCTCAAAATGGCTGCAGTTATTTATATATATATATATATATATATATATATATATATATATATATATATATATATATATATATATATATATATATATATATATATATATATGCAAGTAAATCACTGTAGGTGCGCGTGATCTAGTATATGCTGATAACCACAAGCGCTTGGGAACTTGTGTTTTTCTTTATCATATATATATATATATATATATATATATATATATATATATATATATATATATATATATATATATATATATATATATATATCAACAAACTGGGTGTAGTTTCCAGGAGTATTTGGGCCACAGAGAGCAATGGTAAACTCATAAACATCAAATTCTGACCCTTGACCAATATACGATATTTTTTTCTTCAAAATAACCACCCCAAAATTGGATAAGAATAAATCGTCAGTTTTCAATGATCTTGGTGTAATTTTCTGAAGTTTTGGTGTAAATGAATGCGATTGCGGGAAAAGAACATAAAACTGACAATATAACCACCCATGTTGAAACCGTCGCTAAGAAGGCAATTCAAGAGTTCTTGGCCTACTCAGTGCAGGAGACTTGCATGCATATTACCATTTGCGGTGCCTGGCTGGATTATACAGTAAATCGAGAAACCTCCAACAATGCAGATGACCGGCCAAAAAATGTGCGAGGGGATGACCTTTTCAGATCCAGTATCATATATTCAGTTTCCACAGCTATAGAAGCTCATCGCCCAGGTAAGAAATACCAGCTCCTACTAATGAAGACAGGCATTATAGCTCGTGCAACAAAAGAAGATTTTGACTGGGATGCAGAAGCTTTTGCAAAACTTTCGAAGTACCTCATGGAGGAAATGACTCGCCGTAAGACATCTCTTGAAGGAAGTTTGACGAAGGGCTGCCAGGAATCGTCTGTTACCCCAGCACTCCTTGCTGCCATCAACATCATTTTGTATGGTTCAAGTGTGAATGTTTCATTCAAGGTTACCCATCCACCCCTTTCAATATGTCAGTTCACCCTGTTGAACCACAAGACACGACCGCCAGCTGGGAATATTGTGCGGCACATTTGACTTCAAGCCAACTCTGCCAATCCACGTAGCTGATCTGCTATTGATGAGATACTGTACATTCACTGGGACTCAGTGTGTCATGGAGCCGTGTCATATAAATTACATCTTCTTTGTGCAACCTTGTCACTCAGCGTGCAGAAGGGGAAGGTATCCTATGCCCTGGGAAACGTGTCCGTTGTGTGTTCACAGTTGGTGTGTATGGCAATGTGGACGACAACCCTTCAAGCACAACATGTGCAGTACCATTTTACGGCACCAGCATTTCTATATTCCAGACGCCATCAGCCTGGGGAACCTAGCACCTTTGAAACCGCCAATGTGGACTCACGGGTTCGCATACTGTCCCACAACTCCCTGACTCATATGGCATTGTTCCAAACATCTTCCTGCCGTAAAGGCAACCTTCCTTGCCTGCACAGACCATTTGCAATGTGCAAGACATGTTGCCTTTAGGATCTGTGACTGAGCAATGGAAAAGTAAACAGAAATGGTTACAGAATGTACAACATCTCGTATGTGAGCCTCTGAACAACCTATCATGGGCAATTTTCTAGACGACAAAACGCCGGGAACAGAAATGTATGGTACAACTAGGAATCTGTTTACTCCTGCTTCTCTTCCACATAGGCTCTACTAATCCCTCTATGGTACAGCATGGTCATCATGTGAGCAATTACAAAGTGCAGTACCTGGATCCTGGACAACAACCCGTCACTTGTGTTGACCAACCCTTGTTTGCCGCTGCCAAACTTACACAGTGGATCTGGCCAGATATTTATGGAAAGACAAGTTGATGACCATGTTTGCTGCCTTTCACATTGAACAAGACTTCCTGCGAACAATTGGTCAATTCATGACACAATGTGGGTGGATAAAGCAACAAGAGACTGAACAATACCGAGGTCAAGAAGAGATGATTCGGGATGTTTTTTTATGTCATCATTTAATTTGTTTGAATAAAACTTGCACATTAATGTTGACCTGTAATTTGACCTACCAGTTACCATCCTGACAAGACCCCAGAAACTGCTTTTGCGTAGTTAAGCATCAGTAAGCCGCATCCCCTACAAATAAAGTATAAGTAAAGCACCGCTATCTTTTTAATGTTTCTTCTTACAGTATATTCATACTCAGCGACAGCAAAACATCAGAAAATGGCACCAAGATCACTGAAAGCGGGTTATCTATTCTTATACAATTTTGGGGTGGCCCAATTTACGGAAACGAGTGCCTGAGGGGTCACTGGTTGTGTTAGCAAATTACCTGTAGTTAAGGAAGGATAAGTGTATATAGGGAGGATTCCCAATACAAGTTCGTCTGTTTACGGCAAAGCTTTGCAGGTCCCTGATACTGTCTAAAGCCAGGTCTGTCTGTAAGAGGAGAGATATCTGGTCAGGGTGGGACGACGTGTTGGTGACGGCTGTAGGGGAAGGTTTTGGGACATGCCAGGATGTAGTAAGGGATGATATGAGAGTCGGGTTGCCAACCAAATTTACATATAGTAGGTGTGTGTGTGTGTGTGTGTGTGTGTGTGTGTGTGTGTGAAGGTCATTAAGAGGTGAAGGAGTCGAGTTGGCCATCAGAATCCGCTACTGTACGGCACTGTTGATAGTTATGTCATTTTAATCACGTTCGCAAATAAAACTCCAGATGTGACATGCAGTATGAGTTTGAAATCTCCCAAATGAAAAAAAAAATGAATACTCATCATGGTGTTCTGATGTGAAACTAATTATGAACAACAGGTGTGAAAGTTAGTGTCGCTCAGGGGAGTAATTCATCCATGTGTGGAGGTGTTGTGTAAGGGTCCCCAACACATTCACGGCCCCCCACGGTATTGATAATTGTTTATATTCATTAAACTGTCGCCACAATAAGGTACTCAGTCTTCACCTGTTTAACATGAGAATACATAATGTACACTAACCCATTTAACATCACTTCTCAGCTTAAGTGAGTCGTACCCGCCTTCCTGACACGATTATATCACATTGAGCTGCGGTGTGATCGGTATGTATCACAAGGTTTCGTATTCTGTCACCTAGATATCGGTCAACCATCCTCGGCTTATTGCATTGTTTTAAAAGATTGCCGAATGTGTTAGAGACGAAGCAGATACACTTCTAAGATTCCCTGGAATAAAAAGATCGAGTTAAATCAGGTACCTTAAACTATACCTTACAATGTATAACTTTAAACAAGAGTTAAATTAGTCACTAAATGATTTAAAACTATTACGTTTGAGTAAGCCAGAGTGAGGAAGGAGACAGTTACGCCACATCTAAATGTTGCAGGCCTATGTAGTACATTGACAAACATTGTGCCAGGCCAGCAGTAACATGTTATCCTGTGAAAAACACAAACTACCTCATATGGACCCTGCGAACTGTCAAGGACCAGTCGTTTTCCTGGGACTGACCCTTGAAAAGGACTTGACCTCCCTCAGTTCCCATCACTCCATCCACACGTCTCTACTCACAAGAGTCGTCTAAGTCAAGGACGACATCATCAAGGTATTACACGGGGGGGGGAGGGGGTGTCTGGGTATATCTGTACAATACTACCCAATCTTCCTCTAAAATTTCAGACTGACGTTACTGACCCTGACATCAACACCGCACTGTCTCCAAGATTAAAGAAAAAGTCGGTGTTTCCATTGGCTTTTATACAGTGTGTGTCACCTTTATAACTTGTATCTGGATGTGTTGTCGTGAATGTTGAAAAAGTCACAGGAATAAAGTTACAGCCTAACCTAACCCAACACAACCCAACCTAACAACATCACCACCAGAGGGGAGAAACCTCACTCACTCGTCCACTCTGAACAATTTACCTTGGGTTCGCTGTCTACCTCTGTCACGTTACTTCAACTGGTGACTGTCCTTGAAATACACCACAGACTGTTAAACTGTATATATATATATATATATATATATATATATATATATATATATATATATATATATATATATATATATATATATATATATATATACATATATACATAAATAAATATACGAACAATATAAGTCAACTCAATTAACATAATTACCCCTTTTTATCTTATTATGCAGATAAGTGTCCCAGCGCGTAGCATAATACGTCACTGAAGCTTTTGTTGTGTGTGTGTGTGTGTGTGTGTGTAATAATAATAATAATAATAATTATTATAATAATAATAATTATAATAATAATAATAATAATAATAATAATAATAATAATAATAATAATAATAATAATAATAAACGGTTTATTAATAGAGTTGCAGCCGGTGACTGAAAATATACAGACTTACATTTGATTTAGACATAATGATATAATATGCGTTGAATACATTTACAGGGCTGTACAGTGTGTGTGTGTGTGTGTGTGTGTGTGTGTGTGTGTGTGTGTGTGTGTGTGTGTGTGTATGTGGCAGTGTGTAGGTATGTGTTTAAATATATGTGTGTGTGTGTATGTAAGTATGTGTGTATTTGTGTAAGTTTAAGTATGTGTGTCCAATATGTGCACTAATATATGTACACAATACACATACCGGTATTTATGAACATTGTAAGTGCACATATATACACATTAATGGAACAGTGGCAATGCCTGAGAGTGTATAAGAACATAAAGATGTGATATGTTTATGATACGTCGTAAAACACACCACAGTGTTCCGGATGAGAGAAGGACACCAGAGGAATGATGTCGATACTAACCTTGACAATAGCATCATTATCGTCAATCCGTCATCCCCCAAGCCGCCTTCCTCAGCCTAAGTGTTACTACCATGAGAACAATAGTCTATAAAAACGATGTTGCTTTAAAAAAATTCATGAGATTATTAGCTAAACTTAAACCGGTATATATGACTGCGTCTTGGTAACAGGCCTAAATCATCCGTCAACTTGGTCACCTTAACAAAACCCTTCACCTGATGGCTCCTCAGCAACACAAATGAGCTTATTAAGTAGTTTGCTGATATATAACTATCATGTAACGAGACAAGGAAGTCATAACTCCTATCACAGTCTTGTTATTGAATGAATGAATGAAGCAGTGTGTATTAATGACTTGTACACGGATGTCTAGCAGCACTCCCGTGGAAATAGATTGTGTCCTTAACACTGTTTTTTAAAATAATACTGAAGTTATTGATGTTCCCAGAGAGACTGAAGAAACCCATTATGTGTGGGCATCTGGGTCGAATCCAGGAATAAATATTACAGGGAAAAGTCACCTCATATAACCTAACAGGTTTATTTCTTGTGATTTTTTTTTCCGGTCAGTTAGGGGGGGTCAACATAAAACTAATATGAGCCGGAAGGTAACAAACCTGACCTCAGAGACGCTCTCATAATGTCCCAGGGATCGTGGTAATATTGAGGAGGAGGGGGTGGGGAGGAGGGCAGGCATCCGAGACCCACCAAGGGAACAAAACAAACAAACAAAAAACAATTCCTTGCTAAATGATCCATCCGGCCACCTCATTCATGGCTGATGACGCGTTTGTTTAACTCCCAGCACTTCTATGTAACCCAACAACACTTAAGTAACAATTATGTAAAGTGAAGCAAACAATCCTAGACATAATGAGGAGTCTGAAATGTGCAAGTCACGAATGATAATACTTAAAACGGTGGTATATAATCAACATAAACACATTCATCTGGGGGTAAAAATCATCTTCTCAATTTAATCTTTATTGTCTAAAGTTTATTTCGTCTTTTGTTCAGGCAGCGTTGGTTTGTCCGTAAATAAGGAGGAGTCAATCAGCAACACCACCACCACGAGGACAACCAAACTACCTCACACAGAAAGCGTCGCTACAGATGGTGAGCGACATACACAAGTTGGTAAATGACGCTGAATGGTGGTCCTCCCTAATGGTGCATGCAACACACACACACACACACAGGCATGCTCACACACACACCCGCAGCTGGACTGAGTTAGCTATGCCAATCAACGTACACTTTGACACTCCGTTACAAACAGAATGTCCCCTAAACTTTGATAGGTTCAACTTTTAACAAAACCTCTAGTCTGATTTGTCTAATTTTTCACGTAACCTAAGTTTTAATTGGGTGAGTAAAAATGGGGTAATGGGGATAGATGAGGAGGAGGTGAACGGAAATAAAGTCACATTGAAAACACAATATATATATATATATATATATATATATATATATATGATGGCATTGCACGTAGGTTAAGTTAGGTTAGGTTTTTCCGTACTTTTTTTTTCAGTGACTTTTGTTCTGGGTTCGAGGAGGAAGGTCAGTCACGTCAGTAAGGAAAGTGTGGTGGTGATGGGTAGTGTTAGGGAGGGTGACTTTACAGTAACCATCCTGAGGCCTTAGGTAACCCCCCCTCTTACATTCTGCTCCGTGTAAATAGAAACAAACTAATCCTTAACACCAACATCATTTGTATAAAATAATTATCTTTCCTAATCCTAACTAATCCTTAATCCTACCCCATTTTGTTACATTTGTACGAAACGCCCTATATAAAAACACAATAATAATAATCTGATATGATTACCCCACTACCTACAGGCATATTTCGTAGTGTGTATAATTATAGTACACAGTAGTCCCACGGACACAAAGCGCCAGTTGTAACAATCGTATTAAGGAAGCGGCATACCGAGAGCAAAGCTGGAATAATTTGACTATTATTGAGTCTTTTCATTTCTGTCCTCTGATACAAGGTCATGGCCGTTTTTTATCCACATTGAATGGTCTTGAAACTATTGAGCGAATACAATACCTTAACGAACGGACAGGGAATACCTCCACTTACTTTTCTTTCCGTAACAATTTATATTCATGTCCTTTCATTTAAACAAAATTTATTAGCTCATAGTTCTTCTATCTTTCGCCCCCTATTCCCACTGACTTTCGATCTTAGGTTGTAACCTTGATCCATAGTATGAAAGCAATAAACTATATGGGAATTAGGTATCATACACTGGCAGATATTTATAAATAGGAACAATTTCGGCATCAAATCTCTGAAAGTTCAATACATACGGACCAGACATTAACTTAAAAAAAAACCTACTTTGACCTTCAGCTGTAACCCTAATCTCTGAAACAAATAAATTTGTTCTGTACTTCGTCGAGTGTTGGTACAGTCAGGGACGTTTCATTACAGAATCCGCCGACAAAAAGTAGTAGACTCCTAATCCCTACAAAGACAACTACTGTACACACACCCACCCTTTAAATCTTAAACGGTCGTATGATATCGAAAATAACAGGCTGATGTGGTGGCGGGAAGTAGACAATAGCTGAGCAATACTCGTGTTTAATGTGAGTGGGGAGAAGTGGGAGTCTCCCACTACTACTCTCCCTCCAGCCTCCTCCTGGTAGGTTCTCCTTCCTTCCTTCACCCTCCCGGCTCCTGCCCACTGACGGAAAATATTTTATTTATTTTTAATTTCCCACCTTTAGTAATAAACAAAAGGAATTTAATTTATCAACAGTTAATTTTAAACTCGTGAATGTAAGATTTACATAGTTGTGGATAAACGTATTACATTTGCTGATTATTAGAGAGAAAAAGTATAACCGGCATCTGGCAGTGGAAACCAACATGTAATATGATCTGGTGAACTCTCACTGAGGGCGGGTGCGTGCTAGTGATTTCCCTCCATAGAAATACTTGTCACCAGATATATCTATTTATCTTGTATATTAGGAGTGAAAAATATATAAAAGGTTGATCTTATTGTCATGGGGTAATTATTATTATTATATGCCTACTGGGAGGCGGATTGATGGAATGGGTAGCTGTAGCAATGCATTAAAATCCCATACACCAGCCAAACCTGTAATTGGAGATGGATGCTGATATGCTGACAATACCACATTAGTGACCAGCGAGATGTACAGTACAGTATACGACGTATAGCATGAAAGGGGTGGTTATGTTTATGGAGACGGAGAGTGGTGTCTGAGTGGAACACAACTAGTGGGAGGAGGGTAAGCCGCGAGACAGTGGCTGCCTTCACCACCACAGCCTCATTACCCACATTCCAAACGTCAGCATTTCCACTCACACACTAGGCAGGGGTCACGCTGCATTACTATGAGACTCATGATAAATCATCATCAAATTCATTTTTACAACTAAACCATTCAATCCACGTTGCGCATGGTGGACCAGATGTTAATTTGTTTATTAAAAATTATGATAGTCTAAAAATGAAATGCTGGATATTATATGTTAGTATTTTTTTACGTTTCATGCTGCTTTTCATAAGCGCGGCACGCACGCACCCACGCACACGGGCCTTTCGTAACTACAAACTAATCTTAGACAGTTTTGATCTTTATTATGAAGACCACAGCCATAATGAAGACAAAAGGTCAAAGAAAATCAAAAGATTGGATACGAAAGAATGATTGATAAATAAAATATAAACGATTATATTATCAGATAAGTAAAGAGCCACCGAATGTATAGAACATAATCTACTGAGAACTTGAATAAGACAATTCTTCTCCGCTTCACTGGTTTATTGACGATTCCTCAACAACTACTACAATGAACATAATCATCTGCTGACCTTTTAACTAAAAAATTTCTCTCCCTGAGCTCAATGAGAGCTTCATCTTCGCTGGCACACTCCAAGGTCTTCTTCTCCACCGAGCTCACAAAGGTTGAGGTCCTGGGCTTGCTGGACACCTCCTCGATGTCAGAGTCTATGCCGCGGTCAAAATCCATATAAAATGACTCTCTAGAGTCACTAGAACCTCGCCGAAGCTTAAAACTGAGATTAGCTGAACTGTTATCATCATCTGAGTTAGCCATTTTTCATATACACAAAGTTGCAGCCTATGATACACCCCATAAAGCTCGAGCTGATTCAAACAAGTGTCATACAAACGTAAACAAACTAAGGCTACGAAGCTGCTGCCATCTCGCGTCTACCGACTGAACCCAAGGCTTTAGTCTTAAAAGAAAATGGAATGCTCGCGCTGCTCAACCATTTTCTATAATGCTTGCACTACACAACCGGGATCTTCACTGTCCTCTGCATCGATGGTTGTTTGTTTGTCTGCATCATATTTTTTTTTTGTAATGTTGGCGATACAAGTTTTTGTTGTTGGCCACAATGGTCAGATAACAACTGGTGTACCTCTTGTGTCTCAAGGTCAGTTCATTTATATGCAGGTGCAGCCGCCTTGCTCCTGTCAGTGGCCAAACACAATATTGAATCTTATAGTTTGTCAGTACAATAAAGCCATGAATCCCATGATGGAACTGAAGAGGATAAAAAAGGAGAATCAGATGTGATAACGCGTATATCCTGGGTTCGAGTCCTGGACGTGGACAAGTTGAAAGGTTTTATCCAGTGTGATCCTACCAAATAACCCAGGTTCTCTCCGGATACTCCGGTTTTCACCTGTACTAACACTAGACAATAAGATTCATAAAGAACAAACCAGTCACCCGAACAGCTAGTAAGTTGACTAGTGTTGAAAAAAAAGCACGGATTATTTTTTATAGTAAATATATGGTGTTCAATAAAAAAGTAGAAAATTATTATTATATATATATATATATATATATATATATATATATATATATATATATATATATATATATATATATATATATATATATATATATATATAGACAGTAAGGTCATTTCCATAATAACATTTTTCTTAACATGTCGAGAGAAATTTAAGTAAAAAAAAATAATTAGATAAAAATGAAGCATTTACGAATTTGCTCTTGGCCTACAGTGGGGTGAATAGCCGTTTCCACACAGATTCACCCCGCGGCGAGCATTTCTACCAGTGACTGTCAGAATGATATATTCTTTTACAGGCATGTTTATAACAAGCAATAA
This sequence comes from Homarus americanus, assembly GCF_018991925.1. Taxonomy (NCBI): domain Eukaryota; kingdom Metazoa; phylum Arthropoda; class Malacostraca; order Decapoda; family Nephropidae; genus Homarus; species Homarus americanus. Next base: position 12,368,955 of record NW_024712526.1, on the reverse strand, counting down.
TAATACCGTGTTTTTGTTTTGTTTTAGTTCTGAAGATAGGTGCAGCCACAGAACCACTGTTCCTACGCATTACGGTCACCACCACACCCCATCACGTTGAGATATCCAGTCATTGTTTATCTTTTTACTTAGGTTATTTCAGTAACTTATTTATATATATATATTCACTTACATATGAACTACAATACATTGTACAGTACCACCACAGTGAAATAGTTGATGGAAAATACCGGAGACCCATTATCCTAACCCCTTTTTAGTTTAACAAATTTATTAACAAAGCTTGTAGTACAGTTTGCCTATTCTGAGTAATTTAGTCAGGTCTTGACACTGAGGGTGGTATCATTTCTCACTGCCACGCAGGACAGAGGTTCATACACAAAGAAATACAACATATTCATTAACAGCTATATATATAGAGGTCAGATTCATATGGGTACTGTCACTGTTCACTGCCATGCAGGACAGAGGTTCGTACACAAAGAAATGTATCATATTCATTGATACTTTATATACTTGACCCCAAGGCAAGTCAGAACAAAGCCCGGTAAATATTTATTAGTTGCTATACACGAAAATTACTTTAGAAATAGGGTTTATAGTTATTTTATCGTGTGCCATACGAATGAGACCTTCATTTCCGTCGGAAATAAGTAGTTATGGAGATAGTCCCCCACCCCCCAATTACCAACAATGTTGGTTACACAAAGTGGGCAGAGCTTTGAAGTAGAGGGAAATTGTGGGGTAAAAACACACAGAACTAAGGAGCCAGTGCATGCCCAGCTTGCCAACAGTGTATAACACAGACGGGACCGACCGCCCAAGCTGCCAGCGAGACAATCAGTGGCGAAGTGGATAAAGAAAGGTAAAAAGTATGGCCTAATGGTCTTACCTTCTAGCAAGTGGCTACTTAACCGAGAATTCCCAACCTAACCCAATCACATTTATTTTGTACCCTAATCAGCATTTCAAAAAATTATTATATTTTGCATATGATTTAATGTTTCAGAATGTTAATGTACAGTAATTACATTTTGTTTTACTTCATTTCTGTTGCTTATCCTTGAATAGTGTGCCCCAGTTTAGTTCTCAGCTGCAGTTTCACTTAAAAATAATTGATAAGGTATTAAATAGAGCCACATTCCCTTGTGATGAGGCTGACTAGGATGACCATAAACATCGTCAATTTGTTTGTAATTTGTGTTTGCTTTCTGAAATTTACATAAACATGCAGGTGTGATGACATATTTCTACAGATCATTTAATTTGGCATTTAACCTTCTTTTTTGGGCTTTGTCAGTTTCACAAAGAAGTTGATATACAAAATCACGAATGGTGTGCCACTTATCAACACGAACACTGTTTTGCATAAGTATTTTACACTGAGCACTGTGCTTGAAGGCTAATTTCACACTATCACTTGAACTCTTGATAAAGGAATCTAGCAACACTTTGTCCAACTTAGAGAATGCTTGATTGTCCAGATTTCTTAGTCTACTTGGAAGACAGGACTGTTACTATATACAATGTTCACTACTGTTACTATACACAATGTTCACTACTGTTACTATACACAATGTTCACTACTGTTACTATACACAATGTTCACTACTGTTACTATATACAATGTTCACTACTGTTACTATACACAATGTTCACTACTGTTACTATACACAATGTTCACTACTGTTACTATACACAATGTTCACTACTGTTACTATATACAATGTTCACTACTGTTACTATACAATGTTCACTACTGTTACTATACACAATGTTCACTACTGTTACTATATACAATGTTCACTACTGTTACTATACACAATGTTCACTACTGTTACTATACACAATGTTCATTTCATTGTTAGTACACAATGTTCATTTACTGTTACTATAATAATAATGTTCACTACTGTTATTATAATAATAATGTTCACTACTGTTAAGTATACACAATGTTCACTACTGTTACTATACACAATGTTCATCAAGTTACTATACACAATGTTCACTACTGTTACGATATACAACAAGTTCACTACTGTTACTATATACACAATGTTCACTACTGTTACTATAATACTAATGTTCACTACTGTTACTATAATAATAATGTTCACTACTGTTACAATATACAATGTTCACTATTGTTACTATACACAATGTTCACTACTGTTACAATATACAATGTTCACTACTGTTACTATACACAATGTTCACTACTGTTACAATATACAATGTTCACTATTGTTACTATACACAATGTTCACTACTGTTACAATATACAATGTTCACTAGTGTTACTATACACAATGTTCACTACTGTTACGATATACAATGTTCACTACTGTTACTGTACACAATGTTCACTACTGTTACTATACACAATGTTTACTACTGTTACTATAACAATGTTCACTACTGTTACTATAGACAATGTTCACTACTGTTACTGTACACAATCTTCACTACTGTTACTATACACAATGTTCACTACTGTTACTATACGTTCACTACTGTTACTTTTTGTTAATAATGTTCACTACTGTTGTTATAATAATAATGTTCAATTACTGTTACTATATTAATAATGTTCACTACTGTTACTATACACAATGTTCACTACTGTTACTATACACAATGTTTACTACTGTTACTATACACAATGTTCACTACTGTTACTATACACAATGTTCACTACTGTTACTATACACAATGTTCACTACTGTTACAATATACAATGTTCACTATTGTTACTATACACAATGTTCACTACTGTTACAATATACAATGTTCACTACTGTTACGATATACAATGTTCACTACTGTTAATATACACAATGTTCACTACTGTTACTATACACAATGTTCACTACTGTTACTATACACAATGTTCACTACTGTTACTATACACAATGTTCACTACTGTTACAATATACAATGTTCACTATTGTTACTATATACACAATGTTCACTACCGTTACTATACACAATGTTCACTACTGTTACTATATACAATGTTCACTACTGTTACTATACACAATGTTCACTACTGTTACTATGCACAATGTTCACTACTGTTACTTTACACAATGTTCACTACTGTTACTATACACAATGTTCACTACTGTTACTATATACAATGTTCACTACTGTTAATATACACAATGTTCACTACTGTTATTATACACAATGTTACCTACTATTACTATACACAATGTTCACTACTGTTACTATACTCAATGTTCACTACTGTTACTGTACACAATGTTCACTACTGTTACTATACACAATATTCACTACTGTTACTATACACTACTGTTACTACACAATGTTCACTACTGTTACTATACACAATATTGTTCACTACTGTTACTATACACAATGTTCACTACTGTTACTATACACAATGTTCACTACTGTTACTATACACAATGTTACACTACTGTTACTATACACAATGTTCACTACTGTTACTATACACAATGTTCACTACTGTTACTATACACAATGTTCACTACTGTTACTATATACAATGTTCACTACTGTTACTATACACAATGTTCACTACTGTTACTATATACAATGTTCACTACTGTTACTATACACAATGTTCACTACTGTTACTATACACAATGTTCACTACTGTTACTATATACAATGTTCACTACTGTTACTATACACAATGTTCACTACTGTTACTATACACAATGTTCACTACTGTTACTATACTACAATGTTCACTACTGTTACTATAAACTCTATGTTCGTTACTATCACTATATACTGTACCTCACGACTGTTACTATAAACTCTATGTTCGTTACTATCACTATATACTGTATCTTCACCACGGCACTACTCCTCTATACTATACTACACTGTTCCAACCTACATTATTTGGTTTTATGTCACAAAATCGTGTTTACCTCGATATTTTTTCATGAGGTCCTGAAGCTCGGTGAGCAAAGTCTGTATTGTACTTCGTTATAACAGTTTTTATAAAACAAAAATTACTTGAACAATATGACTTACACAGAAGTTTTGGACGTTGTCGCTTATGCTAACTCGAGCCTCTCATGGCTCGAGTTAGTTGATCTTGACGAGAAAGAGCGAAACAAACCAACACAGGTTACAAAACAACCCCAGCCCAAGCCACAAAATGGGCCTGTGATGTCATACTCACACTTGGTTAAGGATAAAGTACAGCCTCAAACCACAACACAAGAGAAGCCTCAGGTGGTTGAGGCCATAAAAGGACCCCAACTCGCACCAAAGCCCCAGAGGATTCCCCGGAAACGTGGAAATCGCTGTTCGGTGCCAGAAAACCCCGCTCCCATAACTACACCACAAGAGAAGCCTCAGGTGGTTCAGGCCGTAAAAGGACCCCAACTCGCACCAAAGCCCCAGAGGATTCCCCGGAAACGTGGAAATCGCTGTTCGGTGTCAGAAAACCCCGCTCCCATAACTACACCACAAGAGAAGCCTAAGGTGGTTCAGGCCGTGAAAGGACCCCAAACCAAACCCGAAAATGGACCTGTGATGTCATACTCACAGGTGCTTAAGGATAAAGTACAGCCTCAAACCACAACACAAGAGAAGCCTCAGGTGGTTCAGGCCGTAAAAGGACCCCAACTCGCACCAAAGCCCCAGAGGATTCCCCGGAAACGTGGAAATCGCTGTTCGGTGTCAGAAAACCCCTCTCCCATAACTACACCACAAGAGAAGCCTAAGGTGGTTCAGGCCGTGAAAGGACCCCAAACCAAACCCGAAAATGGGCCTGTGATGTCATACTCACAGGTGCTTAAGGCTAAAAAATTGCCTCAAACCAAGCTCATCATCACAGAGGAGCGGTGAGGGTGAGGTCTATATATGTAAAACACATAAATAAAATATAATAAAATATGTGTCTTGTTTCTCTACCCTACTGATGTGTAAGCCATACAAATTTACAGATCAATTTTCTACACATTGTCCTCAACACACAGACAACACAAGATAAACTACAATAAACAAAATTAAAAACGGATTCGTCTTCATAGTTGAAATATTTCATAATACATTTTTCCACAACATTAACATCTTCATTACAGGGTCGTCATTTTTAATATTTTATTTGGTTAACGACAGATGATTTTATTCAGTTCAGAGGCGACACCGTACTATGTTATATGTACCACTAGCAGAATCGTGGCTCATCCGCTAGGCAACGGTAGGACGCCACCCTCACTGTTCAGTTCCCAAAACTTCTTCTTCCATCAATAGTTCATTAACGGTGTATATAAGTTCCACCATGTTTTTCACTACAACGGTATCCTTCTGTGTTTGTTGATCGTTGTTTTAAAAGGGCTAAAAAATCCTTTCATTCCTCTCAAACCAGACAAATTCCTACACTTAAGAATATTTTGACTCTGCCCTATCGTAATGAATTTGTCCCGTTAGTTCGGTCCCTCAAGCTTCTAAATATTAATGTTGTTTCAAGTATGACTCAACCATTACCAATATGTTAGTAAGAATTAGCCCAAGTTTGAATGTAAATGGAAGTGTTTATTGTATTCCATGTAGCAAATGTAATTGTAATTATGTAGGACAGACAGGAAAAACACTGCAGCTCAGAATCAAACAACATAAGTATAATATCAGAACAGCATCTGAAAGCAGTGCCTTGTTCGTTCATGTTAGGAATAATAATCATCCCATTGCTTGGGAAAAAAGCTTAGAAGTATTTAAATCATCTTGTGTCACAGAAAGACTTCTGGTTGAAGCTAGTTTGATTAAGGAATTAAAATCAATAAACCTTAGTGATGGTCAGTTCAAAACTGATAATATGTTACATAAATTTATTTGTCAGTGGCCCAAGGTTAAAAATGCTTTGAAAACCTTTGATCTAGATGTATGATAGTTATTTAGTGGGTCCCTTATTTTTGACCTGACCTGACTAGTCACGTCACCCCCCTTCTCTTAAGCTCCTCTACGTGTGTGTTGGTGTGGGGATTAGTGGATGACATCATTATGACCTGACCTCATGTCTTTAAGGTCACCCTGTATATTTAAGCCTCTCTCTGTCCATGTAATCCAGTTGCCTCTGAAGATGTCTTGAATAAAGACGAAAGCTAAGGTGCTCCGTTGTTTCCCTTTTCCCGTGTGATTTTATCTTATCCACGTTTTCATTGTGGATCTACATGAAATATGTATATATGTGTGTGAGATAGGGTCTCTGAAAGAATGACAGGGTGTTAAACCACAGTGGAAGCTGTAGCAACAGTTCTTTCCCTAAAATCCACAAACGACGTGCAGTCTTGACTGGTGGTTGGTTATTGGGGTTTAAGCGAAAAGTAACTAATATTTTCGGTCAATTAGTATTACATCTCGCTTACAATGTATGACAGCTGCTAGATTACTGGATACCGTAAACACGTCTCTTGACTGAGATCAGGATAAATCTACTTTATAACTTAATCAAGATACAAAAATGGCACCAACATTAACAGCATCTGTGTCTTGCAACATCCGTTATTTTTCTGTAACGTTAACAATAAATGGACATACTAATTAGTTAATTGACTTAAACTCCCGTCTACAACAAATATCACATTTAACAGCACTTGCATAACTGAATGTGTTCCATGATTTCCTCTGCCAGAAGCTTGGAGTTGGGGCCTAGTTCACTCTAAGTAATCTGATATGAGATACACCCCTGCTCTCCGCAGTAGTAGTAGTGTACAATCAAAATTTTATTTCACCTTTAAGGCAGGATAGTCAACTGCCACTAAATCACTCCCTCGGTTTGTTTTCCCCTGCTGTTGTTATTATCGCCAATCCCTGCTTCTAGAATACCGCTCTACTGTGTCGTTAATGTATACGGTCACATCACACTAAACGAGTCATCAGACAAGAAAATGAACACGTATCCTGTTTGGTTCCTTCAATCTCTTACTGTATGATAACGGAGTAAGGTAACCCAAATGACTGAAGGTAATTCCAAAGTTGAGCAAACATTAACAGTAACTCACACTTACACCTCCCCGCCAGATGTTATTTTAACTGTCGTAAAGAAATGGTGATAAGTTTCCACCCATGGACACTATTAAGTTGTCAGTAGGAGAAAAGAATTTACATTAATCACATGTAACAGTGATATCCTTGAACGGTGACGATACACGCGCGGCTTTGAATGTGGCATCTGTCGCCTCCACTTACACAGTTGAAGTCTATAACTAAGAAGCTTTCGTCATGACTCTTTACTACCAAATAAACATGTTCACGAAAATAAAATGAAACGTCGAGCTCCTTCATGGTTCTCAAACGTGACCCGCTAGCCACCAATTTCCAGCGATGACGACGAGCTGCGTGGGAAAAACAGACAGTATCGTTTACCTCGACTTTGAGGAACCTTCAGCCGGCTTTCACCACAGTTCACTTTTGAAAGCCCAGACAACACATTTTTATCGATACACCCCAGAAGACTTCACTACCTCCTAACACACCTGACCTCTATGATGGCGCAGACATTATCTCTCATTAGTGTGGCAAGAGTGTCATTTTCCGCGTATATTCTTCGTAAATTTTATTTTTACCGCCACACAAGGTCAAGTACACAGTTAACTGCTCTTACTCTTAAATTCTTTTTCTTACAATGGCTTCACTGTATCTAAAGAAGAGCACTTACAGCAATTATACACCCAATACATAATATGATAATTTCCATACAAAAATTAAAAATATAGAATACTGTAGTCTAAGAACACTAACTGATCCTGTGACTCTCCGTTGATAGAAAGAGAACAAACCACAGAAGTATATCTCCTGCTGTCACAATGTTCCTTGTCTATGCTATATCACGAGGCAGCTTTCCCTGCTTTGTATTCTTTCACAGTAATTTCTCCAACATAGAAGACTGTTAATGTTCGTGTGAAAGCGGTAACGACTGCAAAGTGTAACTGATCCTTAGTGTGCTCTGAGACGACTGTGTTGATATCTAAACTGACTAAAAGAGTGTCCTAAATCTCACAGAAGGACCAAAAGCTAGCGACGAGAGGATCACTTACATCGACCATTAACGTAAGTTTGTATTGGGTGTGTGAGACTGCCCCTCCCCCCACGACCACCTCGGCAATTATGACAATGAACGTTACCTCGACACACTTGCGTCTCGGTTCACCCCAAGGCTAAGTTCTGTCCTTAGGGAAAGTCGTACTACCCACAATTGATTCATAATTGAATAACGCCAATGATGACTTCAAAGTGTATTAAAAGAATACCATTACATTTCAAGATTGTGTATATAAAGTTTACGAGGGATTAAAGGAAGGGTGGGGAGTGGTGGTGGGGTCAAGGTGTGAATAATGAATGAGGTGTTTAGGAAAGTCGCCCCATCACCAGCCATACATCCTCTACTTCCCTCCCTTAGGCTACTATATTTAACGGTCAGTGGGGGTTACAACACACTGTAGTCACGGCCATACCTTAATAAGATACCTGACAGACCATAGTTCTCTATTTCCTGATGTTTACTCATGTCAACATCTTCCCTGGTTAAAAAACGAAATATATCTATTTTAGTCCAGTTACGTCCTGGCGTTTACTCAACATGACCCTGATACAAGTAAACGATTTACTGTACATTTACAGAGAAATATCTAATTGTTGTAACTGACGGTGAAGTAAATAATATTAGATTAGTTCTTTGTTTTAATAATTTATATCTTTAAGTATTTTTTGAAAGTTTAGGAGACTTGTCATGTATTAAAACTGATTCCTTATTAAACTCCTCCTTTTTTAAACTGCAAGACAATTATCATGTTTACTTTCGTGCCCTGAATACTAGTTAATTTTCTTCAGGATTTCACCAACACGGTTGTTTTAAATGGATAAAAAACAAAACCAATCTGGTGTCGGAATGAAGAAGAAAACTTAAAAAATAAAAATAAAAATGCATCATGTGGACCCTGGCCTCCACATACCCACACTACCGATTTAAAAAACCGCCAGTAAACTTTTATTTAAAAAAGGGACCAGATAGCTAGAGCGTAATTCCTTAATAGTTCACCGTTTGTTGATATCGGACAAAGCTCAATTGGTATTTTTTCTGATCGCTGAAGCATGTGTCAATACTCGAGGCCACTGCTTATTACCGGGTAATGGGCGCGAAATCATTATAAGAAGCACAAAATAGACGAAAATTACTAATTACAGATTGAAAACACAAAAGCAAATTGAAAACAGCGTTGTCAAAGTTCCCAAACGTTCGTACGGTGAATATTCTTTGTAACTGAAGACATAACAATGCTCGTTAATAGTTAAGGTTTAAAACTACACTTATGATTTACCTTGGTCACCAAATACAAGTATTATATATGATATATATAGTCTACTTTCATACCGTTATGCCGAGGCATAATTTGGTATTATAATGTTTGTAAATTTGGCGTTTTGATTATTTTCTACTCCGAGTAACAGTTATTTTGGCAAATTAAGGAAGATTTTCTTGTGTAAATATATATTGATGTATTAACCATGTTTCTCTAGAATGTATTGCATCATTTTTGTTATGATTTACTTCTTATTGTAAGCCTCGATCAGAGTAGAACGTACTAGAACTTTCCAGACCTGTCTGGGTTGTTCTAGGATCGTTTAACGAAACATATACAGTATAAGCGGAAGAGAGCGTCCTTGAGCCAGTCAACCATTTCTGCTCAGTGTAAAGGATTCGCCTAGTAGAACTGAATATAATTATTGTACAGGGATTGTGGAATTGTTGTCAGCAATATACAAGCGAAAAGACTAAGGAATTGTACACTGGTAGTGTACTGACTATATATTCGAAGTTACAAGTCCAGCTGTGAAGGCACTGATACCGGTCGTCGGGAAATTACCGGAGACTGGCGGGACAGCCAGTGGTAATTCGACGACACTTGACATATCTACTGCTTCTTTATATACGACTCTGGCCGCCGGTAACCAGTGGTGGAAGCTGGGTAAGCGGAGAAAGAGGGGTTCGTAACAATACTTTATAGGATGCGGCAAGTGATTGGAAAGAACGCTCTTTGTTCTAAAAGTTACTGGTTCGTGCCCAGTCCGCTCATTCGTGGCCATATGAAAGCAAAATAACATCCATTATTAATGTAAATATTACCAAACTTCTAATGGCTAAGTTCAATTGTGGCTCACCGATAGAACGCAGAGGGTCAGCGTAGATGGTGTTAAATCTGAGTGGGGCTGTGTAACCAGTGGGGTTCCCCAGGGGTCCGTACTAGGCCCACTCTTGTTCATAATCTACATAAACGATCTAGATACTGGGATCAGCAGTGACATAAGCAAGTTTGCGGATGACACCAAAATAGGGCGGCAGATTAATTCAGGGCAGGATGCAAATGAACTACTGGAGGATCTAAATAAACTGCAGGGGTGGTCTGAAAAATGGCAAATGAAATTCAACACCAGCAAGTGCAGCGTACTTAATATTGGAAGAACAAATACTGTCAATGTATACAGCCTTAACAACATCAACCAAGAGAAGTCGACTTGTGAAAGAGACCTAGGGGTACTTGTAAGCCCGGACCTACGGCCTAGAAAACAGTGCGTTAATGTTCGAAATAAGGCAAACAGAGTATTGGGTTTTATATCTAGAAGTGTAAGTAATAAGAGTGCAGAGGTTTTATTGCAACTATATCTTGTGCTATTCAGGCCGCACCTCGATTATGCGGTTCAGTTCTTGTGCCCTTATTATAGAATGGATATCAATTCACTAGAGTCGGTGCAGCGAAGAATGACGAAAATGATTCCGGGACTTGGAAACCTTCCATATCAAGATAGGTTAAAGAAACTAAACTTGCATTCCCTAGAAAGACGAAGAGTGCGGGGAGATATGATAGAAGTATTTAAGTGGGTGAAAGGAATCAATAAAGGGATATAGATAAAGTTCTTATAATATCCGAGCAGGATAGGACTTGGAGCAACGGATTTAAGTTGGATAAGCTTAGGTTTAGGAGGGAGATAGGAAGGAACTGGTTCACAAATAGGGTGGTGGACGAGTGGAACAAGCTTAGCAACTTTGTAGTAAGTGCTGGAACACTGGAAAGTTTCAAAAGGAGACTGGATAGATACATGGATGATAGAGAGTGGTAGTAACTCTCGACAGGAGCTGCCATGCACAGGCCAACCGGCCTATTGCAGACTCCTTATGTTAAGTGTTTTTACCTTGACACTTCCAGCAGTGTTAACGGGAATATGGTAGACTGAGTGCACAACGTGATCACAACAGTACAAGTATAATCATCTATTAAGAAGCATTTCTGCCAAATTTTTTTTTACGAAAATCAATTATGGTTACGGAAGACAGGAACAGCTGCGGGGCACAACCAAAAAACTGTCTCCGTGTATTTTTTAACAAAAAGTCAGTGATTGAATTTCAAAGTATGTGTACAACACTCACTGTACACGTTTTGTATATACTGTACTAATAATGGGTACTGGTACCATCAAGGTCACGTACGATGCGGGGTGTTAGCCCTGCTCCGGATTTCCTGTTGTTTGTCACAAAGCATTGTTTCGATTTTTTTATTTATGAAAACCAGACGAACACGCGAATGATAATCTTTTTCTGTATGGTCGTTTGTTTGATCGTGTGGGTTGTGGTGCGGGTTTTTCGCCCTGCTGAACCCACTCTTATTTACGAATAATGCCACTGTAGTGTACCTCCTACCTAACAACTACTGTATATACATGTATAAATATATTATCAATGCTCTTAACATAGTATTACCGTTTCATAATGTAAGAACACTGCAAATATATTTTTTCCTCATCATTGTTACCATAAAAACCTTGACATTTTAGGTTACGGTAGATGATGCAGCCAGTCAACTGTGACACTGATGTACCACACAACTTTGGGTAAATATATGGACCTTGACTGTTGCTAGTTTGGCGAAAAATTTTGCTCATTTTGCTCAATATTTGATGCTTAATGCAATGGAGACAGTCACTTTTTTGTGGAAACACTATCCACTGGATAGCAGTCTGCAGTCAGTCGTCGGCGAACCATGGGAGGAAGATGATGTAGCGTGTAACTTTCGATATAATAGATATTTTGGCGGAGGAATATTGTTCACTTCAGACACACTCCATATTTTGAGCCAAGTTGACTACTGCGAGCCACCATCAACCGTCCAAGTTTCTATTATCTTTAATTAGCTTTGGATTAATGTAGTATAAATTAAATAATCGCAGTATAGTGGACTAAGTTGAGAAAGATAATTTCCAGCTGGGCTTCAGAATAACCCCAAACACTAAGATTTCTGGTCAAAAATCAATTGGTAGGGAAATTGCAATTTTAACCTTTTTCTACTTTTCACACGCATTATAATCAGATTTTTTTACCATACGTATATAACCATAAATAAATTTTAATGCTTTTGCAGCATACTATTTTTCTTTATCTCCTCAGCAATAGCATCATCACAAAAGCAACATACCTCATGTAGGCAAGGTATGTTTACAATTGTGTCACATAGTGTCACCAGAGGCCTCCATTCGTCATTAGTGTCACTAGGGGACCTCCAGCCGCCACATAGTGTTACCAGGGGCCACCAGCCGCTACTTAAAATTCAGGACTTATCGTACTCAAGATGTTAAGTCATATTCAAAGGGTTAAGTCGTACTCAAATGGCTAAGTCATTGTACTGAAACGGCTGTAATCGTACTCAAGGGGTTAAACTGCAGTGCGACTCTTGGTAACTTCTATTCTGTATAAATAATGATCTACACTGCGAGTCTTGCTGCTGTGTGTCAGTATGACCTAACGCCTCCCCTCAACTCTCAGCGGTGACACCCAAGCCACAGTTTTAGACAATAGATCCTGTTCTTTTTTTCTTGTATTTTATGATACTACTCGTATTAGATACCACCAATATTATTCACATTAATAAAACAACAAAATTTCATCTGTCTTTTAGTTGGCCTATGAGTTATAAGTGGAACATCTCTCAAGTTTACGTGGATGATGCCTTATATGTGGATAAGAATAGTAATAACTAATGTAAATGTTTAAGCTTAAGAAAAACCTGAATTCTTCCCCATAAATATGGTTTTGCGCCTGGCCGCCACGCCGCCTACATCTCTACTCATCATAATTACAGCAACACTCGATTTATTTTACTCTGACAAGACAAATGAAAAAAAAAACTAACTAGCAATTATATCAAGATTTCAGGAAGCACGGAACAGTATAACAATTAAGTGCTAGCACGGAACACTTACACTGAAGCGCTAGCATGGGACATGAACAGTGACACTGAAGCTCTAACACGTAACACTGACACTGAAATGCTAGCACGGAATAGTGTAACACAGAAGTGTAAGTACGGAACACCTACACTGAAGCGATAGCATGGAACTTTGAAGTGATAGCACGGAACACTGTGACACTTATATGCTAGCCTGTAACACTGACACTGAAGCGCTAGCACTGAACAGTGTGACACTGAAGCCCTAGCGCAGAACAGTGTGTGTGTGTGCGTGCTAGTGTTCTGCCGATGAGAGGTTGGTGACGTGTGGCTAGTGATATGACGCAGGCTGAAGTAGGTCATTGTTGACAGGCTGGGGTAGGTTAATATTAACACAGGCTGGGGTAGGTCAGTGTTGACACAGGGTAAGTATAACAATTTCTTCTGGTCTTCAATGCCTTGACCAACACGTCATCCCTCAAACCACGACATAGAACACACCTAACACATCAGTTACAGGTCTCCATAAACACTGTTACTTCAGTTGTAAAATACATTAGTCAGCCTCGACAGTAAGACGAAGTAATTTTTGTACTAAAAGTGTTCAAAGATTTTTACATAATACCTGACCCAAAACTCATCACGAAATCATTTAAACGGAAGTCTGGATCTGAGAGATGGTGATGGGTTGCAGGTGGGGTGTGGATGGGCGAAGACGGGTGGGTGAGGGATAGGAGAGACCTTGTCCTTGGGTGGCCGCTCCACTAAGTAACAGCCGGCCTACAGTGAAAGTGGACATCGCGGGTGGTTGGGTGGAAGGTGGCTCCGTTATGGCGCTGTTACCTTCGTCACACACACACACTACAACAACACATTCGTCGCTACTAGTAACCCTGTTTGTTTGTGACTTCTTATGAAACAAGCGATAAATCATCTTTGGTCTGAATGGTAGTTAAAGACTAAATGGCAGTCTTAATTATTAATACGTCAGGAACAACTGTAGCTAATGTATACTTGATCTTTGTTTAGTTGCATTCGTCTTGCAGTGGGGCGTGTTGGCCAGCGTCCACCAACCTTAAGAGTATTACATAAAGAAGGTTAAGTGTGGTCACTTGTGGCCTGCCACATTACCTCGCCTGAAGGAAACCGTGTTCATATTTTAATCTGCCCTTCTGTCTCTGTGTATCACCTTATGCTATGTCAACGTCAATGCAGTAACGTAATTCAAGTTATTAATAGAATAACTTTCTAATAGCAATAACATCTATGTATTTTTTAAAACTTGTGACTGGCCACAACCGACCATGTACTGTATACATAAACACAATACATATAAATTAAGTATAAAAAATTATTCTATCCTTTTCTAACCTAACCTAACCTAATTCAGATATAATTTGGCTATCCAGTTATGGTAAACAAAGTCCTAAACGAAACAAAAGAAACTTTATTGTATATGAATTAATTAGTTGTATCAATAAAAAACAAACTTATCCCCATTTGACAAAAAGATCAGTTGCTTTTTAAAGCTTAATCAGCGATTATCCATATTGGGCGTAACACATCCAAGTTCCCAGTTACTGCTGGACACACACACACACACACACTACTACTACTACTACTTTGCTGTCACTCGGAATCGAGTATAACGATCATCCAGTTATGATACAATTATATGAGTTATTACGGATGTCACCTTCGTTGGTGAGCTCTGAAGTGACCGAGAGGCTGATACGGGACCGCCAGGGTCGTCCACAGATGTTGCACGTGTGGAGGACTACATCCAGTGCGGGGACAGAGTCTTTCCGGCACTGGCGCTTGTCTGCCTCGGTATGCAGTCGGGCTAACTCGAAAGTATTGACACCGTTTCGTGTAGTGCTCCTCCAAGAGTTGCGGTGTGGGGTAATTGTCTCCCAGGGAAAGGGGTCGATTTGGCACTTTTTCAGGTTTGTATTAAGACTATCCTTATACCTTTTCAGTTGCCCGCCGGCGTTACGTTTACTATTCGTTAGGTGACTGTAAAGTAGCTGCTTTAGCAATCTACTATCGTCCATGCGGGTAACATGCCCAGTTCAACATAGTTGTTCATGGATAATGGTAGCCTCGATGCTCCTACAGTTGGTGTCAGCAAGGCTGGCATTTGTTCTCTTGTCTTCCCAGCGAACTCGGAGGATGGAACATAGACTACGTATATATTGCAAATACACTAAATACAAAAAATACAATCATAACTTACAGTATAGAAATATTTAAATGACTTGTTCAATAAGCTAACATCTCCACGGTCCGTCTCTATATTCACTTCCACACAGTCTTAATAGTGGTGTCTACTGTACAGTACACAATCTACTAAGTTAAGATAATTATCGAGCTCCGTCTGTTGTGTAGTTCGCTCTTCTCTTTAACATATGCATAAGCTCTCAATAAATTTATAGCCCAACGTTTCTGAAATTACCTTCTTTTATCTTTATTTAACTCGTATTTACCTTTTATAAGTTATTCTACAATATCATGCAATATAACGTGGTGTGTTTACTCCACTACTTTACTACCTTAGTTGCCTGCCCTATACCCCCGTCCACTTATCTTTCTCATATAATTTACCTTTATTGTACAGTGTTAATGATGTTCTGAATAAAAGTATAAATTTTACACTCGGGTTCTTTGGCGTCCAAACAACTAATTTCAGCCCAGAAGGTCTCCCGGGGATGGCTGAGGTGACCGGCAGATATCATTAAAGAGTCAATTCATAAGTTCTGTTGCTGGTGATCAAGATTTGTTATTTTTTTTAAGTAGATATGTAATGTTAAATAGTAGTGATTATTCGAGCGTTTTCATCACGCTGTTAACACCTGTTCCGGATTTTCATTCAGTGTACAGGTAATAATTATGTGCATTACATGGTACCTGTATATGCCGACATAGTATTATAGAATAAAGGAGTAGTAGTCCAGGAACTTGGGCAAAAAATCGGTGTAAACCGGAAATAATGAGATAAAAAGTGGAAAATTGGTATAAATGAAGAGCTGTGGATCCAGAACAATATAACAAAGCTCTCACCACATCCAGCGCCGGCGTGAGCCGCCTTATTGAAAAATAGCTGCCGTATTGGGAAAAATGTCAAACTAAATATCTGCTACAGTATTAGTTTTATCTAAAAAAATATTCAATAAAAGTTGTTCTAAATCACGTATAGTTACCCATTAGCTAGGTTATATTTAAAATGATACTTTTTGAAGGAATTTATTTATTTATTTATTTTAATTAATGTTCGTTCACAGAACTCGTCGTCTCGGTGAAGAAATACGCTTCAATAAAAGATGTAGAAAAAATATTCAGATTTCCAAAGATGTCTACAACTTTATACATTCATAAAGGAATATACGAAAAAAAAACATGCTGCTGCTTTAACTCTGCCTCCCTGTCACTGGTGGTTGTACAGTACGTCTGGGAGGGCTTCTGTCTTCATACGAGCAGTCGGTAACTGGCAGTGGTCTAGATCTAGAACTTAGGGCCACAATGTATGCCCAATTATCTGTAAACTACATGATTATCAGGTCATGCTTACTCCCGTGCCCTATACGAGCGCACTTTTTTAGTTTGCTCTAGCAAAATTTTTCCAGAAAATGTGTTTTGATGTGAATGATAAAGAACGCAGTGCTATTCTGGAAGAAATCCTGTCAATCCCAATTCTTACAAAGATTCATGAAGATGGTTACCAAGGAAGGCTTTTTTCATAGCCCCACCCCCAGAAAATTTTGAAATTTGACCAGTTTCAGGGACTTTTTGAGACCATCTGTAATGAATCGTAGGATATATTTTATGGCCAATATTAATACTTCATCCCATTGGCAACAGACTTTAACGACACCATTCCTTAACTTTTCAGCTCTTGCATCTGCACTCAGCTGGTGTCAATCAGAATTTCAGCAAGCAGCACTAATTAAAATAATTAACACTCCGTCCCCAGCTCCAATCAATGATGTTGGGCTTCTCTGGCCACAGGCAACTGTTCCCTAGATATTTGTGGACTTTAAAATGCTGAGGTACACAGATACAGTCATTTCCACCACCCAAGAAGAGGAAAATATGCAGTCGTATAATATACTCGGACACTCCTTAACAGGAACAGCACAGACTGATCCAGGACCAGCACACGTACCATTCTCTATATTACCGTCCACAGATCCGGTGAGGGTAAGCTTAAGTATAATTTACTACTTGCCACAAAAAGTTTTGTGTAAAAAACAAACAATATTGTGTCATCTGTACAGTGCAAAAATATTACTCTGACGAAAATCTCTGTTCTGTTGGAGGTCTCCCCCCCCCTAACCTTGACCTGAATTAATTTCTAAATACTCAACGTCCTCGCGAACTGGTTGCGTTGGGTTGAATGAGATTGAGGGCAGCAGCTAAAAGGGGGGATCTAGTTGTCCTATAAGTAACCAACAGTCTCGCACGTCAGGTTTTGTTTTATCATTTCCTTAAGGGTAATTTCGCTGAACCACCTGACTAACTCAACTTGTGACCTTGAACGCACACGAACGAGGGAAAGGTTGCACGAGCCTTTAAAACATACAATGCCGAGATCGGACTTTCATTCACTTTAAGCGTCTTTCTCAAACAACTTTGATATCACCTAAACCAGTTTAGAGAAAGAGATAACAGCCCCAGTGACATGCCAGCCTCGACGCACTCCCACAATCATCTCAGAGAACTCACTCACTCAAATAGTCCTCCACTCTCAACCAGTATCCTACTTTTTTCTGTAAAATCTTTTTATAGCCAAGAAAGTCTACCACACAGGCCTTCAGAGTAGAACTTATATATAATATTCATTCTAATCTAACATACAATTTTCACTGCTCGTTAGCTCACTAGTCGCCAGACGATCAGACAACACTGACACCCTACTGTAGGAAAAGACAAAGAGGGATTTAAAGTGTTATGATGTGTTGTCGGTGGCATTAGTTTTTTCAGTTACTCAAATGACCATACCAGCTCTTCAGGTTCACTGTCTTAAAAAAGGTCAAATATTAGTAAATTCCAAAACTTTTTACTTTCATCTCAAAATTATTTTGTATTTATAGTGTTTGGTCATCTTCAATTTAACAGTACATAACACATGATTGAACTACACATGCTGAACTATCATTTGAACAACTAACTTATATACCTCACAAATCTTACCACAGAACAGTGATGACCTTGCTGTATTAGTACTGTGTGTATCTATAACCTGGGTACTGTATATATCTCAGTGAAGGGGAAGGGTGGGTGTGGGGATGGGGAAGAAGCCCTGGCAATACTTAACATTAGCTGGCTGGTGTGGGGTGATGTTACGTCATCGACTGAGTCACCGTCACCACCACGACCTACTTGTGCATTATCATCATCCTCCTCCTCCCTTACTTACTTAACCAGTCGTTCACATCTTGCACCTTTCATCATCAAGTTTCTCCTGTACAAGTCTCTCTTTGTCTCTCTATCGTGCATTACAACCAAGAGCTCACGTACATTTTAAGCACTTTCTGGTATCACTCGTCTTAGATTAATATCACAACACCTCCAAATCAACCAACACCTTAATATACTCGTCTTGCCGATACTACACTAAACTTTCTCCCCCAAGAAGGTTAAAATAACATACAAGGCGTCGGAAAAATAAATCACCGACAAATAGTAAAAATGTCGAGAATCTTCACCCGAGGAAAAGTGTGAGGTGCTTCACTGTACAGTTATTTCCCACTCCTCGGACACAATATAACGGGACAGAAACTAGGTCAAGCCTTCACAAGTACTGTACGGCTGACTAGTACTTAACGTGTAAGGTGTATTGTACAGTACATGAGTAAGTTCTCGTATAATGGTCCGAGTGACGTTTCAATTTGTCGTTGATCCCTAACAAAAACAACAATAATAATATAATAAAATATAATTAATAAATAATAAAATAACAATAATGGCAACAACTTCATATAATACAATAAAGTTTCCCCGTTATCAAATATTAAAACAAATAATCAAACTAAAGACTTGTAAAGATCATGAAGAATCTGTAAATCAACCTAGAGTGTTGTGTCGTATCTAACAAGACGTATGATTTAAGGCAATGAGATAAAGAAGAAGAGGATGCCACCCAACGATTAAAAACCTGCATTTTGCACAACTGCTTGGGGCTGATGAGCTCCTTTATATAGTGACGCATCATACACACCCTTCTTGATTTTTTCCTTTGGGGTTGAATAAAAAATGAAGACTTCCACCATCGGCATCAACATTGGATTTTGGGAGGACAAAATGCATGAGGCTGTTAGAAAGGTTCAGTGTATGCTACAGTATGTATAGAGAGAAACAATAGACAACTTTGATGTCTGCAGAGCCACAAAAGCTCATATTGAACTTCTATCGCTCACAATTAAACATTTTAAGTTCTTATTTATTAGTATATATTAATATATCTTGCTTTTCACTGTAGCTTTTTGGATTTTTTTTAAATAAATATTTAAAATCGGGATAGATCACTAATATCGAGACCGAGACCCGACTGTTGAGACTTCGAAACCTGCCTTCCGACAGACCTTTAGGAGTCGAGACCGAGACCATTCGCAATCTTATCATTTATGGATCACCGTAAATGAACCGTTAGGCGAGATATGGATATATGACCCCCCCTTCCCCCAATTACCAACAATATTGGTTTGCACAAAGTGGACAGGGCTTTGAAGTAGAGGGAAATTGTGGGGTAAAAATACGTAAAAAAAAATGACGATACGAAACCTCCTACCCAGAGAAACCAGAAGGACCTGACCTAACCTCCGTTGTGTAAAAAAAAATTACCGTAATTAACAGATGCTAGAGGTTAAAGTGATGCTACTTGTAGGAGGAAGTAGTGGAGTATATTGTATAGTCTTACGGTCGTTGATTACGGCTTAGAACATAGTACAGAGCGAAATATTGTTGGTAGTGTTTCTTCTTATTGCCATGTGAAGCACCCAACTCTTGATATCCTTACACAATCGTTCAATATTTTTCGTGCTGACGCCTGGAGCACTTCACAGAGGTTGGCAGAATACCATGAATCTTAAAAATGTCACTGGCAGCGGCTTCGCTCTCAAATACACGATGAATGGTTTCAACTTTGCCAAGCTGAGATAGAACACTAGTGCAGAGAGACGCCCATCTTGCGACCAGCCAAATTAAAAAATCTGAGCATACGCAGGAATAACACATGACTCCAACAGCAACGCTGATTGGTTATACTCGTGACACTAAGACTTTGGTATTTGGCGCATGAATCAGGTGAAAGCAGTGTCTGCCGCCACAAAAAAGGGCGAATTTCGTCCATGTAAGTTCTTGAGTGGAATTTATGTCCAAAATACTCGAAAAATATAAATTTACGACGGAAACGTATTTTTTTTTCTCTATCTCCCTATATAAACATAAATATGAAGTTCCGTGGTCAATCTTTTCCGAAACTTAACCAAAACACACCCATGTGGAATTCTTAAGCAACGTTTTCACATGATTTATGGCTATGACGTGCACTGTTGCAACGAAGGCGGCCTTTCAGACAAGAGCAACGCTTTGTTAGGCAGCTTCTTCTACAGTGGCACTTTCTAAATCCTTCACCTTGACAGATACTCTGTGTGGGAACAATTATTCCACTTCTTATGCCTATCTTTCTTCCTTAGAAAGCACATCTGGTAAGGTGCCATTTTGATGAGTTCATTGTATGTGCTATTAAATGCACACTGTACATACTGAAGACCATAACTCCACTTGGTGCATTTATTATCGCACCATCATCCAGTCCTCCAGTTTGGGCCGCCCGGTGCACCTCTAATTGCACCGAGGTTGATAGCATCATCGGGTCGCTATAGTTTGGGTAACCAGTCATTCGCTCATTTAGGGCGAGATGTGTGCACTGCTCCGAGCCCCCGCGTCTGCGACCCGTGTGTGGGGGTCAGACCACCACACTTAAATGTGCAAATTCATATTAAAACAAGTGATCCAATCTTTTAGTAAAAATGGGCGTAAAACAGTTCTATACATTCCCCGCCGCCGGGAGAGATTCAGTTAGTGGTGGACAATAAGACAGACGTCACTTGAGTCGCATCTACTTTGACTATATATTGCAGTATTTGTTGAATATCGTGCACAGTGACTTTTATTGCGCCTTTCAAATAAAAAATAAGAACCTAAACTAAGCAAACAAAAGGACAAGAGTGAAAAATGAACTTCACCAAAACGACATTATCTAACAGGCTCAAATACTCCAAGGCATGGGGTCAACAAGAAGAACGATGAGGAAACTATAGAGCTTACACCTGCAGGGTAATTGGTAAACATCAGTTACGCCTAATTAAAAGACAAGTCGAAATGCGCTAGAGAGTCTTTACTTACTAAGGTACAAACAAATGTGGTTGACCTGTGCGTTATCTCTCTCTCTCTTTCTTTATGGTAGACAGTTTGCGTGAAGCATCGACATACTGGCATTAATCTATCAGGTGAAAATGATACTGGAGAAATAGAAGTGCTCTCCCTGACGACCCGTGCTTACGTCAATTATCTAATTCTAAACGTTGCATCTCTCTGGCGCAGCTCTGGTGTTCACGTAGTTTACCATTTGTGATAAAAAGGTCAGCAATAGGTAGTGATATCGCAACCCCAAAACGCTGACGCATCATTACAATGTTAAGTTATAATTTTCCACGTCAGTAATACCAGGGTTGGCCACACGAGAGGCGTTACGTAAATGGTGACCTGAATATTCGTTTTCAGTTCCACCTGGGCTTACTGCTGTGTGTGGCAGTGTGCTGTTAGATACCGTATAAAGAGATAGGTGACCCTAACTACCACGGGAGAACAGCTCAGATGATCTGGACAAATATCAATATGCACTGTTCATATTTCCTGAAGGTTGTAAGATGATCTATGGTCACACAGAGGTCCGCCTGTACCCAAAAAATATCCATTTCCCTTACTAGTACCCGGTTGAGTCTACCTATAATCAACAAAAGACAAAATCTCGGAGTTCAGAAATATCTGGGTGTGGGAGGTGAGGTAAGGGGGGAGCATGTTAGGTTTGTTAAGATGATAATATCCACATCAGATCAGGGAGGAATAAAGGTTGTTGGGGCAGCGTCTGACTAGTGTTTGTTAAGAGGCTGTTAAAAGTTGTTGGGATCAGTAACAAGGCTCTCCTCCTTGGGTCAACTCCTCCTGTTAGAAAGCCATAGACAGAAGGTAAACAAACTGCAGACAAACGCTGGGAACGTAAACATCACCATGACACTCAAGCGGTTTACATCACTGATGATAACAGTGAAAATGTCCAGTGAACATGCACACTGCTAAATAACACTTCCTACACTCCCACTGTTCACACGCCATCCAGCAGTTATAAACCTCGCTGGTTCTTACAAACGCATTCCCAGCTCAACCATCTTACCTACCAGCCTCCCTTATTCTGACACTGAAACTACCGTAAGAAACTTCAGATCTTACTGAGGTGTATGACAAAGTTGAAGTAAATATCATTGAGATCCACAGCGAGTCAAGTTTACCAAGGCCATGTATTTCATGTCGGGGTATACATTTTGCTCGACACCAGAGACGACTGGAAAATGGAGGTATGGTGGAGGAATTGTTCTCTCCAGAAAGACTTTCCTTTTAGTGCTCATATACGAATATAGTTAATCTTGTTTCTGTAGTAACTGAAAGGAATACTTTTTATCTAGTGATGCTACTTATGGAATTCCCATTATACAAATATATAGGTTGGCTTCTTGCTCCCCCCATGGGCCAGTGTGCCACAACTACTGGACTCCACAACTACCACTATGTCATTACAATGGTGCCGGAGTGAACAGCTTACTCTAATTATTTCTAAGAGCTCGGGCCCAAGGAATAAATATCATAATAAAATGCACACATAAGTACACACACATTTACCCATACATACATACTACCACACACAGGACCACCTGCTACATTATGTTGCTCTCACTCGCCTTCAGCCGCGTCTAGACCCTAACCCTACTAATACACGTCTGTGTGTGTGTCGGCCATGACAGGTTGTGACAACGATGACTTGCTAAACGTGTGTTAACAATTTTCGTCTCCTTCACCTGGTGACCACGAACGGCGGCGCGCGCGTCACGGTCACCTACTGACAACATCCGCCAATCTGAACACGCGAGGAAACAACACGCAGTTTACCTTCTTATGATAACAACCCAAATATTATTGTTCCCTAAAGACTAAAGTAATTGAAGAAATAATTTTTATTATACAATCTACGACACTCATTCCGTTTCACATATTAATAAAAAAAATATTGACTTTGATCAGTTTATTCTTCGATAATTATTTCTATAACTTTTTTGGCATAAACACAGCATCGCGACTTAAATGGGGAGTACAAGTTGATGGAGAAGTGACCCTGCAGACAGTTGGTTCTCGTGCTCTCTCTCTCTCACTGTCATCTACTGTGACTGGTACTTTAGGTTATGGTGACTTCGTTTATACACCTGCACTATGTGTACTGTCTGTATACATGTACTATGTGTACTGTTTGTATACCTGCACTGTTTATGTGCATTGTTTGTATACCTGCACTGTACACAAACTGAATCAATGTAAACTTGCATGACGAATTTACTGAATATCTACTTATGGTCACTTACAATTTAGCCCCATGTTACCTCCCTGACTGAAGCAGATTACACCGCCCCACTGCCTAAGATTTACCAAGTCTTACTCCATGACCAACGGTGTCTTCCTCCTTCACTGGGATGTGTCAGACCTTTTCCTTCACTGGGGTGTGCCAGACCTTCCCCTCCTTCACTGGGATGTGCTAGACCTTCCTCCTTCACTGGGATGTGCCAGACCTTCTTTCTTCACTGGGATGTGTCACTTTCCTCCTTCACTGAGATGTGTCAGACCTTCTTCCTTCACTGAGATGTGTCAGACCTTCTTCCTTTACTGGGAGGTGTCAGACCTTCTACCTTCACTGAGATGTCTCAGACCTTCTTCCTTCACTGGGATGTGTCAGACCTTCTCCTTCACTGGGGTGTGCTAGACCTTCCTCCTTCACTGGGATGTACCAGTCCTTCCTTCACTGGGATGTGTCAGACCTTCCCCTCCTTCACTGGGATGTGTCAGGCCTTCCCTTCCTTCACTGGGATGTGCTAGACCTTCCTCGTTCACTGGGATGTGCCAGTCCTTCCTTCACTGGGATGTGCCAGGCCTTCCCCTCCTTCACTGGGATGTGCTAGACCTTCCTCTTTGAAAGTAATATACAAGAGTTCGCCCGAGCTTCAGTGAGTGTTTCCTCAATTGTCAAGAAAATAATTGACGGAAAATTTTTTCTCCCTAAAAAATGTGAAACTAAACATATGAGGAGAGAGAGAGAGAGAGAGCTGGCAAAGTTTGTAATAAAGTTTTACTAATTTCTCTTTCTCTTGCTCGATGAATCAGAGTGCAAGCAACAAGCTTCAGACTTTATCCACCCGCGTTACCTTGTGACCTAGATCACCCCTCAGCGATACTATAGTAAAGGTGCGGAAATACTTGTGGTTATGGCGGAAGGTGAGGGCGAGTGAAGGAAAGAGCCTTGAGCAGTCTACCTCAAGCAAGACTCTTAACTCTCTTCCCTTCACAGTGAGAAGGAAAAACGAGTATATGGCCGTCACGTAACTTTGGTTGTGTGTATCTTGCTCTTCAGTGACCTC
The DNA here is from genome assembly GCF_018991925.1 of Homarus americanus. NCBI lineage: Eukaryota > Metazoa > Arthropoda > Malacostraca > Decapoda > Nephropidae > Homarus > Homarus americanus. The sequence continues at coordinate 12,343,991 of NW_024712526.1, read as the reverse complement.
TCTGAATTTAGTCGATGATAAAGCTGGCATGACTATAGTGCTTTGCAAATACCTGTATATACTCAGTGCAATATAGTCGAATTTATTATAATAAACTAGATATTCTTATACTTTATATCACAGTCCAGCCTTAAATTCAGGTAGGGGTAGGACTATAAGCTTCACTGGTAATGTTATCAATGGATTACAATGAATTAGTCTGTGGCCTATTACTAATACCTGTCAAAGGACTATGAATACTGTAATACATAATATCTCACAGATGTACAATGTTTACTACTTGCTCTAATAACCGAGAAATATAGTAAATATTTGTGATTCTCAAAATAAAACTGTTATTAATAATCCCAAGTTGTGTAGGGTGGAGAGTGTGACAGAGTCGAGATGCTCACAGTAAACTACATACCTGTGTCCACCAACAGTGACACATTACACCACACCGCCAACACCATCTATTAACATATACAATGACTAACACTGTACACCTGACACACAAGTGAAATATATGTTCACCAAGTATGATTTATTATTCCATGTAGGGGAAACTTCCTGGTTCGTGGATATCAAGACTAGTATAGTAACCTACTGTTTACCATTGTTTGTACACCTGCACTGGCTATATACCGTAATGCTGAACAAATGTGAATTAGCATGAAAATTGTATTGGATAACCATCTGCTAATGTCTATTAACCAGACGAAACCAACAAATTATAAGCGCAAGTAAAAAAAGGGGAGTCGTGACAGTCGTGCTGTGTAGACAACTGACCTGGTAACGTTCCACTTATGCAGACCTCAAAAATTATCCTTAACCCTGTGGACACACCCACCCACGTCACCACAGGACGCACCACGCTAAGAATAGCGAGTCTGAGAGAAAAGTTGTTCCCGTGGGAAACCAACGAAGGACAGCGTGAGAAATGTTGACATTGTTATGGAAGAATTATTGTGTCTGTTAGTACAAACATGTAAGGAGGCCAACACCAGCTCCTCCTCAGAGGTGCTTCCCTCAAGTAACTGCTCAGCATCATCTATAGTCCCAAGTTGTCTATCATTACTGACATAGCCTTGCCGAGTAGTACAGGTTCTGATAATTGGCAAGCAACCAGTGCTCCCGGAGTCCAGGTCCGTAGCCAAACGTCTCACTGGAGCTGTGACATCGCTCCTTACTGAACAGTTCCAGTCAATGCCAAAGCTGCTTCCGGTTCATTCTCGGCAATACAGTATACAATTTACAAATATAACCATAACACGGGCAAGCAATTAGAAGCAATGCAAATTGTTTTCCTTGTTATTAACTGTTCACTGTAGTTGGATAAAAAGACATGTTATATTCTGCCTATAAAGTAGTATCCAGTCGTGGCCGAGTGAACAGTTCCGGTCCGATAACCTCCAGGTGGAAAAAAATAGGACATCAAGAAGATTAGATTCCCCTTTCTGTTCCTACCATAAACTTCGCATTTACGTTAACCAAAATTTTTGCATGTATTAATAAAAAATATTTGATCATCATGTCAAGGATGATTAAAAAAGTAGCAGAAAAAATTAATGAAGTGAGACACATACCACATTGGTTATCTGATTTCAATTTGGTATTTCTTCGAGGAATATTGCATCAAAATTTACCAACATTTGAGTGTTCATTAATTGAAACCAGAAGGAAATCATGACAAATATTGATTTATTAAAAGATCAATCCTAATTAGTGATGTCGCGAAGCTTTGCAACTACAACCGCAATAACGGAGAAACCGCATGAATTATCACGACCGCACGAACCCACGCGGTTGTCCCGGCTGTGAAACAAACACAAACGAGGGTTCAAAGCTGAGAAATTGATTGGTCAGTGGGGCCCTCCAACCACTGCGTTGCCTTTATGTACAATATGCTACAATAATAGATACAGTGAACAATATTTTTATATCTTTACAGTGATAAATCTTGAGTAACTTGCTTAATTACAGGTGACCATTTGTGACCTTTTCACACATGAGGTGTAGAAAAGTGGTAGTATTGGACAATCTGAGGATCATAAACCTCTTCTTTTTTCCCCATTAAAATGTCATAATTTTTGGCAAAACATGACTGTATTTTAATGTATGACTAGTGCAAACTGTGGAATGTTTATACTCAAGTTAATCGACATCTTGCAAGAATTCCAGCAATGTAAGTTATATTCTGCCAATTCAAGTCAGTGACATTTTATAAGAGAAAACTTAAATTCCCTGTCTTGTATAATCCTGAGTCCCTGACCTGCACCACGCCTCCCCCTCCGCTGATAACTAATCTCCCCTCGCTGGCTGTGAACACCCCCTCCCCCCCTCCCAGCCAGCAGGGGAGGCGAGATGACAGTGATCAGGATTTTACAGGATGAACCATAATCACCAGAACCCTCGTCACCAGAACCTCCCATGTGAACTCAAGGATGTACTTAAGTTGAAGTGTGACCAGATGACGTCACGCGACAGTAATCCTCTCCATATTCAATTATAAAATATGGCAGTTATGAAGTATGGCAACTGACCCTATAAGAGGCAGACAGAAGGACTGACAAAACGCTGTCGTGCACTGTAGTAAAGATTATAAATCTTAACCTTCACAGAAGCACTTATTTCATCATGGTAGGAGCAGTCAATGATGCCGGCATGTGTTCCCGACGCTTCCTTATATTTGAGTATTTCATAACCTCACTGTCCGTGGCTCTTGTCATTCAACAAATAAAACAAATTATTCTTAATTTAAAGTCATAATGTGCTATGTAATGGAACAATATTGTGAATTAGTGTCTAAAAGCAAAAGCCTACGATCAGGTGCGGTCGTTTTAACAGTGATATTTGAAAGTATAAAGTGTTAACCAGTCTAATGTAACCAAAATTCACCAAGACTGAACAGGCGACATGAGAACAACGACTGGGGCAACGGACCAGCTAATAACACCCTAGATAACTACTTGGTTGACAATCCCCAAATTAAACTGTTAAGCAGTAGCCATCATCCTCAGGCTAGACATTCACCAGCCGCTCCGCAAAACACCACAGTTTTATAAACACTCGCATCACTTCCGCTACGACAGTGTGCTAATATTGTTGTTAGTGGTGGTGGTGTGGTAAGGTTGTTAGTGATGGTGGTGGTGTGGTAAGGTTGTTGTTAGAGGTGGTGGTGTGGTAAGGTTGTCAGAGGTGGTGGTGTGGTAAGGTTGTCAGAGGTGGTGGTGTGGTAAGGTTGTCAGAGGTGGTGGTGTGGTAAGGTTGTTGTTAGTGGGTAAGGTTGTCAGGTGGTGGTGTGGTAAGGTTGTTGTTAGAGGTGGTGGTGTGGTAAGGTTGTTGTTAGAGGTGGTGGTGTGGTAAGGTTGTTGTTAGAGGTGGTGGTGTGGTAAGGTTGTCAGAGGTGGTGGTGTGGTAAGGTTAGTGTTTATTAAGTCCATTCGGGTTTTGTTGTGTAGGATCTTGTCAGGATGAGTGTTGGTCACGACACGTGGAAAAGGCGATTATTGTATAATATTTTATATATTAGAATATCAATGGAGCTCGTCAATTATGTTTACTCTGCATGGACGTCTATTGTAGCTCAAATGAGCGAGGACAGAGTTACCAATCACTATAATAGACGCACTTTTGTTGCTGGGAGGATATAAAAGATTTATACGCAACATCCCGGCACATTATGTGCTGTCTCTGTTATTTATTAATTTCCCCCTAGTTTGTTGACTCTAAGATTAAATGAAGCATAGAATATAAAATGGAAACTATTTTTGTGATTCATCCGCCAATTTTACTATTTCAAAGTTAAAAAAAATCCCTTTAATATCCTCCGAGCAACAATAGGTACGACATCAGGTTTAACTACGCGAGACTGCTATAAAGTAGAACACTGAGGCATAACACAAGGATTTACAACTCGAAAATGTATAAATGGAGAATCAAATGATTATGTTTTATAATATAAACCACAACAGATATACAGTACTTACAGAGTCTGGCGGTGTTCTGGTGCTTCCTGAAGAAAGTGGGCAAGTCGTTGATTCACTTAGGAGTTATAAATTATTTAAGTAGCGGTTTCCGTCTCCTTGAACTTATTATGTGAGTTCATGAAGCAAGGATTCAGCTTGTTGCAGGGTTCACTTAGAATGTATCACAGAGCACTCGAGGTATCAGTGTCGCAAACAATGCTCAGAAGAATACTGTAGTTATCTTGTTAGGTCACTGTTTGAGTCACTGTTTTCATAAGTAGTATATTTTAAACTTCAAATCTTGATTCTGTAAGCAGAATAGCTTAACAAATTTCAAAGCTGGACTGTGGGTTGGATGCAGGAGCAGCGACATAAATTGGTTAACAGTTCTATTATATGAGCATCATCAAGTATGTGTTATTTTTATTCGGTTATTATATAGGACTAACCAGTAAGCGAAATTGACTGAATTTTTTTTATACGAAAACACCGGATTTTCACTGTTATATTATAGTGGACACTGTTGTAGTTTGAGGAAATATGTTAAAAATTGGGTATTTAAAAAAATAAACGTTACTTAACATTTGTGGGTATGAAGAACAGACCTAACCAACCTAACCAAACAAACTTACCTAACTTTACCTAACTTCCTCTGCCCCCCAGTACTCCTCAGTATATTAAACAGAAAGAACTTACTATGATATGATGAAATTTGAGACATTTTCTGGACGTGAGATGATACGGCCGCATCGGCGCTATGCACCCGGGCGGCGGAGTGATTCACTGTGTTGGCGGGTTCCACAATAAATAATTATCATAATATTAGAACTCACAGATGAAAATAATGTAACAAAAATAAATAGTCTATGTAAAGGAACAATGCCGTGATCTTTAAACAATTGAAGGGTCTCGTTGTCTTTACCCCTAAATTCACAAATTACGTCCTGTAAGATCGGCGACAACTTTTACACGAAATGCCGTAAAACAACCTGGCCCGGGCGAGGGAAACTGGAAAAGCCTCAGCAGAGGGCATCCTCTTTGCAGGTCTTCTTTACCGCCCACAAGATAAACAGTGCGCGCTTAGGCGCCTAATTATCCATAAAACGATCAATTCCCACAATAAATGATTATCATATCAGAACTCACTGATGAAAATATTGTAAGGAACAGTAATAAAAATAACTCGCTCACTGGTTATTCCTCTATATTAACCTTTTCTTCGTGCATACTGCACAGCATGAACAGTAATTAGTAGTCAAAGTGGATCACCTGAAGAATCATCGCCCCAGCTTATTTCACCTGAAGATTAACTACCTTAATGCTAACTTAACCTAACATATCCTAACCTAACATCCTCCCAAAATAGTTTTAAGGTGGTTTAATCTTTAGGTGAAATAAGCTGGGGCGATGATTCTTCAGGTGATCCATTTTTTTTTTACCTGACTTCTTCTTTTCTAATTGCAAAAATCTACTTTGAAACACTTTATGTATGTTAAATAACAGTATCCAGCGCCAGCAGAAGCTAACTTGAGCGTCTACCGACTTCGCACCATCCACAGATTCAGGAAATCAGGGAACACGGACAAGACTGGTGCCGTATTGTGTCGGCGTCGAGGTTGCCAGTAAACTGCTGCCGGAGCCGCCACATGTCACCACGGCACACTCACCCTCCCTTTCACTCCACCTCCTCTACCTTGTATGCATGTGCGTGCGTGTACACACACACACTTCATAATAGCCACACTATATATATATATATATATATATATATATATATATATATATATATATATATATATATATATATATATACACTGTATTGATAAAATCACACAGGGAAAAGGGAAACAATGGAGCACCTTAGCTTTCGTCTTTATCAAGATTTATCTTATCCATGTTTTCATTGTGGATCTACATATATATATATATATATATATATATATATATATATATATATATATATATATATATATAATGACCGGCATGCATATTGGTAATCTTGCAAAGTAACTCCAAATGATAACGTCGCAGTAGTAGTATCACTATTTTTTAATGGATGGGTATTGAGTGTGTAACGACGGACGTGATTGGTGGATAGGGTTTGCTATAGGTCATAATAGGTTAGCCATTTGGAGACTTGGGTTACCACAGGGGATGTAGGAACACATTGCCGCAACTGTACTTTGGGTCCTTACTGTATACATGGAAACTGGTAAACCCCTTAGTATTGCAACACCTCCGTGACTCTGAATTATTTATGCCATTATTATCTCATTTATGAAATGGTCATTTTGAATTCGTGTTTCTTATCTACCTCCCCCACAATGACAAGGGTATAAAAAGTATGACAAGACAGAAAGAGAGGGATGATTACATTAATAATCCCTCGTAGCAGAGAACTTTGGAGGTTATGCCCCTCCCCTTCCACCATGGGTTACACCCTTGTTGTTGCTACATAAAATGTAGTGCATACCTCCCCTACAACTGCCGTTTGTCGCTGACTAGCCGACCCTCTTCGAATTCCCCAGCCTGCGCCTCGTGGTCTAGGTCAGCAACCAGCGCCGCCTAACAACACGGAGGTCAACTATCAACCCACGCCTACCCCCGCTATATAAGACCTCACCCCGTCGTGACCTCCCTCTTTCTTCTAGCTCGGCCGCAGCAAGCAACACCACCTCTGCTCCTGCCTGGTGGCTCCCGACCCCGCCGGCGACTATGGCTCCCCACAAGCTGCGTGTCCTCCTCTGAGCACCCTCACCAACCAGCTCTCTCTACTCCATGCTTGGACACACGCTGCCACTCCCAAGCACCAAGCTGCATTGTACATCCAATACAATATGTATACAGAGAGCACATTGTGAGTTTCCTTTCTCCAAACCATCCTGAGTGTGAACCAATATCTCATAACCCCACAAACACATCACCCATTTGCAGCAGTTAATTACAGATGATTAGGGCAGATGAAAATATCCATTAATACTCATTCCATATATATATTTACATTCAACATTGGCACAATCCAAATTACAATATGTACATACAGGATAACATTATACAGCCATAACACGAGCACTGTAACAGTCTCTCTATACATATGAATATGTATACTAATAGGGAACATTAGATACAAAAGAGCAGATGCAGGTAACCTGTTTTCATATTTGTTTGAAACAACAGTCTTCTTAAAAAATAAATGCACTGCATAGGAAACGTCTGCTGGATATTCAACATGATGATAAGTACAGTACGTACTGAAATAATTAAGTCCTGTACTGTACTCTAAGTGTAAACCAAATTATATGTTATCAAAGTCTAATACAGTAACAATTACAAGTACTCTGGACATCCAGTTCTCATGAGTGACATATTATACAGTAAAGATACTTGTTCTTTAAATCTCAGAGAAGTTCATGGTAGATGAGAAAGACCAAGACTATTTATACAGTACGTACGGTTTACATCTTATAATCATTTTATTTTGCTAAGGTAGTGCAGATGTTATTAATTACCACTTTAAAACAAAAGAGCAATTATCATAATTTTTCAATCTTTCAGTTTTAATAATTAGGAGTATTTTTCAGATGAACCTACAAACAGTAAGGTAAAGAAAATAATAAACATTGTTGGCACACACTACAAAACAAATAACGGCATATCACTCGCAATGATTCTACATGGGTCTTTCCAAAATGAGATTAAGAAGTACTGTACAGTACTACTGCATATATACAATAGAAAGGCAGTTTTGTCAACCAAAGATAATTAAAAACATACTTACATACATATTAACATGTATGAATGAATGTGGTTTTTGTTTGTTTGTTTTGTTAATGTGCATTTGCTATTATCTAATATACAGTACAGTATAAAGAAATAAGTTCAATTTTGTTGTGCACCAAAAAGCGAGAACCACAAAAATATCAGTACTAAATGTGTATTTATTAATGCTACAATAATCCAAGTTAAGACCAAGATTACAGGACCTTCAACACCACCACACACTGTACTCTACATTGAGAAAGACAAAACCAACTGACGAGGCTGAATCATTGTCAAAATTTGCTTTTCAATACTTCTGATATTTGACTGTACATTGGATACATGCTTTTGGAATTACTATTGAAGACTAAAATTATAACTCTTACTAAATAATATAAATACAATACTGTAGAGCTAAATTATGGAGATCATTATAAACTGTGCCATGACCTCTGGAATATATACTATACTGTACAGTGATAAGAAAACAAATTATATAAGTTCCAAGGACAGAGGTTACACAAACAAAATTAATGGACTTTGGTTAAAAAAATAAAAATAAAGGAATAAAGCATGAAATTTTATTTCATGACTGGAAAGAAAACAGTGAGAATTACACCGTGCCTATCAGTGGCCATATAGTTAAATGACAGGTAATATTATCCAAATGGATAAGGTTAAACAATGACAAAATATTCACAAAGTAGCATCTCGCACCCATTTGGTTCTGAATCATTTAATTCTGTAAACAATTACAGTACTTGGCTCAAAGCCCAATAAGAATTCAGGGTCACTAAGCCATAATGATTGTCTCTGGTTTATTAACTTAAAACTGGAAACCCTCCCATCTTCCTTCATTTTGTACTGCACTGTACTGCACAGTATCAGTTAGAAATAAGATAAAAAAAAGTAAATATTATCACCCTCCATGATAAGATATTTGAAGAAGAATAATTTAGCAGAGAACCTTTACCCGTAATGAATTTAAATGATATGCTTCATTAAAAGGCCATTAAGGAAGCAAAGCCTTAGATACAGGCTTTTGGAGTGTAAGGGGTTGAGTGGATTTAATATATAAAATGGTATCTGGTGCTTATTGTATTGCCATGAAATAAATGATTAGTGTAGTGTGTGTATATCTAGTTTTAAATTTGGTTTAAACGTGTCATAAAGGTGGTGGGTGCTAGGTCTTTTGCTAGTTGCAGTGAAAGGGTTAGATTAATACTAGATCAAGTGGTGTTATTTCCCATCTTTCTATATCTTGACACAATAATAAAAAAGTCCCACTTAGGACTATTCATGATATCAGATTAAATGATTAATCAGAAGATAAAGAATTAAAACTCTGAAGAGGATAAAAAACCACTATGACATGGAATATCAACTATTTAATGACTGCTGAAAAATAACTTAGTAAGAATGAATATTTAAAGTTATTTTCTTTTTTTTAAATTAGTGACTATACAGTATTTTCAATTTGACCAAAAACTTATTTCTTCTGAGGCAGTGAATTTATCATATCTATTCTGAAGATCTAAGTCATAAGGGATAGAAATATGAAATCCTATAAAATAACTATACAATACTGTCTGTCTCAGGGAAAGGGGCACATGACATGTCAGAGAAGTTCACATTGTACAATGTACTGTAAACTTTGGCAAGTCAAACAAGGCCATCAAAATACAGTGCAGTACCACTCACTTTAGTCCATTAAAACTCTAATGTAATCATGATAATTTTTTGGGGGATATTGCACTAGTGAACATCAGTAATAAAACAACGTGTACTTATTCTCTTAAAATAGAAGTTGAAGGACCATACTTAGGCTGATCACCATAAGCAGGTGGGTTATCAGTTGGAATTCTTTAAGTAACTTATTTGGTACCACTAACTGACGTGGAATTCCAAGAGAGAGCGAGAGAGTTAATTAGCCAGAGAGGATGCTATCGACTAGGGTAAGTGACAGAATCCTCACTAGGTTTCATGGCAGCCATTGGTTTATGTGATGCAATGATCAGAACCACAACAGGAGAGAAGCACTACTTACAGCATATAGGTATACAGTACAGTATTTCACTATCAAACCTTATCTGTAGTGTAACCTGTAATTAAATTATATACCCTTCATGATAGATACAGATAGTGTTTGGTGGTTATGTTCTCAGAAGTCACTTGAATAGACCCGTAGATCATATAAGCACAAGCATTTGGATAAAACTACAGTACTGTATATATGATGAAGTGTTCTGTATCATGTTACATTCATTAGTAAACTTTCAATATTTTGCCTCAGCCAGAAAAAATTAAAAAATTAACCATAGGCCAATTGGCATCTTATTCAATCATTCTATTATGGTTTCTCTTCATACAGGTTGACAATCCTTTATCCAAAATCCTTGGGGCCAGAGGCATTTCGGTTTTCGGAATTTTTCGTTTTTCAAAATGGTTAGGGTTTTTTTTTTTTTTTTTTGTGTATTAGCCCACCCGGGCATAGATCACTGACCCACATTGGGGCCTGGGGGTCTAAAATATACAGTAATAAAAATTATAATAATAATATTATTATTAATTCATAGGTCTAGGTCGTGTTTCTCACTTTTGATCTTTTATTCATTCTTGTATTTCTTTACTGTATTATTATTTTATTATTACAGTATTATTGTTATTATTATTATTACTAATTTTATTATATTTTATTATTATTATTATTATTATTATTATTGTAATCATTATTATTTTATTTTGGTGTATGATTATTAAAATTTTTATTTACTATGAATAATTATTATTATAATTATTATTACTATTACATTTTTGCCCCCTAGGCCCCGATGTGGGTCAGTGATCTGTGCCTGGCTGGGCTAATAATCCCTGTAAAAAAAAAAAAAGTCCCACAAAAAACTTTCGGTTTTTAGAGCTTTTCAATTTTCGGAATTTCGGATAAAGGGTTGTCAACCTGTATCTATATTGAAAGAAATGTTCACATATGAAAATACACATCACAGTTCTTTGTTCTCCTTTTAAAGATTCTAACTTGCTTCATTACATTATTATAGTAACTCAAGTCTGTGGTACAGTACGTAGTAGTCCTAACAGCAATGCAGTATTTTCAACTTTATAGTAAGTCTAGAAAAAAGACAATAAATACTCTGGATGACATATTTACAAGTAATCCAACACTGGCTAAGAATAATAAGCTGAGGCGCCTCACCAAACACAATACGTAATAGAAACAGCAGTTAAAATAATTGGATAACAAACTCTTCCCCTAGCGATATGTTTTAGGTATATACTTTTAGGTACACACAATCACTGATGAAACAGAAACATGAACTCCTGCATTTTTCATCATCTTAATGTAATGGAGTAACTGCATTTAAATAATTTGGATTTAACATATGTACAGGTATTCTGAATTTAGTAACATAATTCTGGTACTGTACCTAATTTCAACTTGCAAGGGAAATATATTTATGTAGAAAGTTTTCTTTATGATTATGTACATAAAATATGTTAATACCCCTGTAGTTAATGACTACAACTATACTGAAGTGACATTTGATGCAAAGCTAACCAAAAATTACAGGAGACCCTAGATAGAGAACGGGGCTTGGTTCCACAATGTGTTGTTCTCTATAATAGTTAACTTCTAATGGGCATATTAGTCATGCTTCCTGCATCCTAGTAATTCCGGCAGTCCTCCAATATTAGTTTTTTAATGAAAAAAAAAAGTTTTTAAATCTCATAAAATATCATACTCTTGCAAAACCCACACTAGCAGTCTGTCCCTTTATTGTCTAGCATATTTTTAGTCATACAATGCTCTATTGGATCCCTCATTTTGTTTGGAATCTTTAGTCTAAACATGAGGTCAGCACTCCAGTGGATCACTCTCTATAGTTAATCTCTATCGAGGGTTCACTGTACACTATAAAATCATTTTACTGTACTATATGCAACATACTTGTATATAATGCAAGAGCAAATATCAAGGAAGTTACAGGTATAACAAAACACTCTCCTGTAACAGAATGCTGCTGGAAGAAGTAAACTCACAAAATATCAAACTTCAATGACTGCAATAACAAACACATTCATGAAACAAATCCATACTATCAGGGAAAACTTAGGGTAGATGATGTAGACAAAGAAATAAATGGCTTGGGTTTGGACAAACTCATCCTGTCACCCGTAGAAGTTATTCTGAACACAGGCCTCTTCCATAGACCTATACTGTACTGTATATACAATCTGTACACAAGAAAACATACTGACATTACAGTGATGGTACAAATTGGTAACTGCAATGTTTTTTTTGTTTAGATATTAATACAATATCTTGCAAAATAAGAAATGTAAAAACCTATTCTTCTACTATTTCTGTAAGAGAAGAGAAGATTTGCTTGCCCTGTTTTATTACAGTATTTTAAACCTTCAGTATTACAACTTATCATACTACAGTATGCTAATCATAAATCAAAATACTGAGTTTTATTAATACAGTAATTACACATTACAGGTATTTGTAAAACTTTGGCATATGAAGCAAATAAATTAATGAAATACATGTACCATATTTTTTCTCTAGTGTAGCATAATACATATATTAAATGAATTAGTACACATCTAGTAATATTAATCTATAAATGGTTATAATATTCATCGAAAAACTCGAAAAAAGACAAATCTGCATATACTGTACTGTAATGTATTTCACTTGACCATATTCATATACAGTATTCTTATTAATACATACATCAATCAATGAGGAAAATATAAATAAAATACCAAATGTAACGCTTTGAGTGGCTGGTTAATTAGAACTGTAAAGAAGAAATTACTAATAAACAACTTTCAATGGACATGGTAAATATACAAATACCTTGATTATCATTTTATATTTAGTTATGTTTGCATCATAAACAATTTACTATGATAATAATACAAGGTGTTAGTTACCATAAGAGTGAATAATTTTGTTTTATTAACTCAGAGAGTAAATTGAGTGTACTGTACTGGGTATAACAAATCTACTGATGAAGTATGTACGTAATTAAATGCCCTGCTGTTCTCAGGCTGAAACAGATACAATACAGTAAATTAATATACTGTATCTGGATATTACTATCACAAGTATTAGCCAGAAGTACACCAGGATCTACTTGTAGTATTGGGATACCAATATTAATCATTATCATTACAGTATAATTTTAACTTTAATGTATATTTTCTGTTTATTACCAAAATAAAATATTGAGGATGAACTGAAATTAACTACAGTACTCTGTCTTTATATAATGAAATATGCATTCAAGCAGAACAATCTCTTGAAAAAACAATACCGTATACTGTACTTTACAAAGTTTAAAGAACTTTTCTCTTAATATTTAAGAGACAACTTTTGTGAGCTGAATTCCTATCAGATATAATGATCACTTCACGTAATTCAACAGGTTTCCTTGCTAACACCTCCTCACTCAACCACCTCATCTATTCTCTGGTTACTATTCACCCTTTTGGTTTTCTATACAAGTATATTAAAAAAGTTTTGTTTACAAAACATTTGCACGTCACTTTTAACCAGCTAAACCACTCCCGTCTCTCACAATCACTTCTTTACTCACTTAGCCCAGTGTCTAATCATAAATAAGACTATCTCAAATTGTAAATAATATTCACACTACTCCAAAATTCAAAAGTTGTCTACAAAACCTGACAACTCATCTACTAGCCACATCTAGTGAAGGTGCGTAATTTACAACAAATTATATTACAGTATCAATAAAATTAAAAGGAAACTTGCTTTTATATTGGATCACTGTGATCTTGACCTTTGGTTATTTTATCTTAAATAAATAGGCTTCTGTATATCCCCTAATGGCACCTCCAAACTGATATTTGCTACATGGGTGATCTATCATCTAAATCTAATGAAGGTTCATGCTACTGAACAAAACTTATGCAGAGACCAATTTTCTTGGTCACAATGACTTTGACTTTTAACCTTTGAATCCTTGGATCCTAAAATCAACAGATTTCTGTGTATCCTTAATGATAACTCATTAGTAGATTCTAAAGATCGTACCATATGTAGAAAAAAAAGGTACAGTATTGTGCAGAAATCAAATTGATAATTGCCAGATGAACACACAGCATCAGGTTACCATTCTATGTTCCAAAAATCAATAATATAAAATACTGTAACTACAATACACCCCTCAGTTGTTAGCCATCTATAACCTTGACCTTTGAAGCAGAAGCAATGTCCCTAAGTTCAATCCAGAACTTCCTTTCCTGGGGTGAGGGGTAAGGGACCTATGTTTATTTGTGGATGGAAACTCATGTGCTCTGAATAAAGGCTCTACACACATACAATACAGTATAACTACTGCATATCTTGATCTAATAACACTAGTTGGTTAGTACTAAACAGAGCAAATAGGCTTGTGGCTTCACAACATATATTCAAATTTTAGTAACTGAGCACAAGAACTTGATGTACCCAATTTAGTTTCGAAAGCACTTAATATTTTTTTTAAGAAACCGAAAATCAATAGAAAATTTCCTCTCCCTACGTGTAAAATACTCATAGACATACCATACGTACTCTATTCAGTGGTGCATAGAAACTCGATACAGTATTACAATGAAAACCCAAATTCCATCTTTAACAGCAATTACTTCACCCCAAAACATGACTCTCTCTACAAGCAGGGTACATATACAGTATAACTTATTTTCATCAATGCATGGAAATGAAAGTTACAACTTGGAAACCAAACTGCTAACAATTGGTGCACAGAAAGAAAGCCCCCACTCTATTATACATTCTGCTTTTGTAGGGATAAAAGAAAAGATTTAATTTGGAATGACCATTTTACGGCTGAGGAGTCAGAAAGGAATAGTGAAGTGACTTGTCTGATTTGCATATGGAACATCCACTGGCAGAGCCTGCATTATCCAGAGGGCCATATGCAGTCTGAGACATGGACATATTCCTACAATTCAAGGCAATGTTTCCAATGTAACCATTCACCTTAATGACTGAGGTTTTTCAAAAAGAACAAGTGGAGTGTGGTTCTATGTGTGATGATGTGAAAAACTTTAAAGAGACCAAAGTTTATCGCAAGAGGGGGAGGTGGGGGGTTGTGTCACAGGATATGACCTGAGATTCATCCTGGTGATCATTCAACTTATGTGCTTTTTGAACAACAGCTACTGTATATCATGGTTGTAGTATTGCACTTGCTAGCCAAATTTTATGGCGAGGACTTCTTTAGATACGTATCTTTCACTGACCTAAGAAGGATATATCCTTGCCCAAAACTGCATGAGGCCCCTTGAGTAAGACAGTAAATGATGGAATCTCACATGGAACTTATAATGACTCACATACCACAAAAAATCATTTAATGTTTTAAAAATTTTATCTGCTGCTCTGCCTTCACATACTGTACTGTAGTGTGCTGCATTTAGGGTTAATTTCTAAAAACAGAATAAACTTGAATGTGATCGAACTATGAGTGATATTTTATTCTAAATAAAATGAGATTTTACAGGTGAAATAATGATAAGAATTGTCTCTGTACCACTAAAAGGCTGTAAACTGGATAATTTACCTGAAAACTACTTTTTAACCCTTAAAGTGTGAGATGATACATGTGGGACTGCAACATGCATATGGTGACAAGATTTTTGCACCAGTTTTAAAATTATGTGCTGAGTTTAGCAATAATAAAGTGATTCACATACTGTATCTCCTCATGTCTCACTTGTCTTTCAGTCATTATGGGAGACACTTTCATCATTGTTGGTGGCAGTCTGCTTATCCACCCCCCCACCCCCCCAACAATATCAAATTAGCAGTGGTTCAGTTTACAGTACCTGAATTTCCCAAAGTCAAGGGCTATAACTGTGAAATTATTAAGGCTAGCAAGTACTGTACACCATAATGCCAAGCAAGAACCTATTATGAGATGCCTTTAACTAAAACTAATACACACCAGTACATCGGGTCTACGGAAACTCAGAGAGCATATAACGTGTTTGGCGGGGTCTACTGGCAGTTATCTAAGCCAAGGTCTATAACTTCAAAATTACTGTACCTACTTGAGCTAGTAACACACCAATCCCAAGCACAATCCTTCCAAAATACTGTTCACTTTCATAGAAAAAAACAGAAATGTAATCAGTCTACTGAGTCTACAGAATATTATTGAGCAGAAATCTAATTTATTGCAGAAAGAAAGATGCAGATTTTAACTTTGGATGGTAAAAAATTAAAAGGCTAGCAAAACAAAAAAAAATCATAAGTAGGATGAATAATAAATATGTAGACCATTTTACACCTGGACATCAACAGTATTTACATGCTAATTCTAGGTATCTATTGGAAATTAATACTCGTGCCTGGAATGCACTTCGAATATAATGGCAGTGACATAAGCAGAAAAGGCAATTGTTGGAAGAGCTTCTTTGAAACTTTGATTTAAGAGGATATGTAAAGGAAAAATTAAAATAATTGTAATTACTGTACAAAAAAATGAGAATTATCACAAGCATACATATACATTATGCACTTTACCTTTCAAGTACATGTAAAAAATAAAATATTGATCACCTGATTTGGGTTCACATTGCAGTGCCACTTCCTGCTGTTTTCTATTTCTGAAACCTTATGACAATTATCATTACTTCTATATACTACCTGTCCATTTTAATTATTTTTCTGATTTCCTATTTCTGCTTTGTTCTTTTATTTATTGGCTGAAGTATATACTGTATATACTATACACCTGGAAAATGCTTCACTAATAAGATAACCAAATCAAATTGAAAATTTTTTCATGCTATGAACTGTTCCTGAGTCTTTAGGAACAGGAGTACATGGAAAGTAACCAAAATGTATGGAAAAGAGAAGATACAAGACAGTATGGTATATACACACTTGGTCAGTCTATGTGTGGTGGGTTAGACAGTACAGTATTCGTATATCAATTGTGAGGGGAAAGAGAAGAACATAAAAGTTATATACTGAAATTAATATCCCTTACAAAATATTTTATATCTACACAAAATTAAATTTTGATGTAACTGTGGTACAAGTGAATCAAAATAAAAAAATTACACTTATGAACTTCGTGTTTCAATCTTGTACTTGAAGCATCACACTACTGAAACTCTTCAAGGTGAATGACATCAAATATTAAAGTAATGACGTATAATATTTCAAGATGATTTCATGCATTATATACACTTGTATAACTGATTTAAAAATCTTTGTTCATATAGGAAAGACAATACAGTGTTGTGACAAAACTGTTTCTCTGAAACTGATCAAAGCTTCTAAAACACATTGTATATACTATGAGAATTAGTGCATACCATCAGCAAACACTTCATAAACAATAGTCAAATATTTACTGTATATAAGTTTGATAAAAAGAGCTCGTCTCAGCAGTACTACCTGGAAACAGCGATTAAGGCAGTAAGTATGATACAACATAATATATCTATACAGTAGTTCTTCAGGACCCACTTCTGCCAAGAATGAAAATCAAAATGCAAATTTAACTACAAAAACATGATTGTGATATTCATTTGTGACAAATTAATTTTTGTTTTAAACCTGCAGTGCTAGATTTGAATGGGTAAGGCATCATATCTGGCAAAATTCCTCATATAAAATTTTACCCTTTGAAAGTAGAGTAATAAAAACATGAAGTTTAAACCTAAATTACATTACATACTAAGGAGAGACAACAGTTAATCAAGTTTATGGTCTAATCATGGAATGCTTAAGAAACCTATTTACCTTAGTATTATTATTCTTTTAAATTAAGTTACCTGTTTTGATGGCCTGAGAGGTTGTACTAGTTCACATCAAGGCCATACCTTAAATTACTTTCACACCCTTTTCCCTGCATCCCACTAACTAATTAACTAAAGTTCAAAACAACAAATGGTGAATAAATAACTATTCTAATAAAACAAGTAAAATATCCAATTTGCTCTAAACATTAATGTTTTCTAATGCTGCTGTTTTTAACATTAGCATTTTCAATTTAGACAAATAAAGAAGTAAATTATAAAACGCCAACCTTACAACAGCTGTCTGTTGTTGTTTTTTTTAGATTCTGCATAGACATCAGTAGCAAAACTATGTACAGGGGGTCCCCAAGTTACGAACGTCCAACTTACGAATGCCCACCAATACGAATGATGTTAAACTTAAAATTGATAGTATTTTATTTTCCAGATGATTTACTTTTTAACTTTCATTTGCTGTATTTTGTCATTCTATTTCTTCTTTTCTCTTAAATTAAGTTATTTTAGATGTATACAAGGATTTAGGCTATGATATAGTGAAAATTTAAACATTATTCTGTAATTACAGTACGCAGAGAGCATGTGTTTCGAATTATGTACATTTCCAACTTAAGAATGTCCTCAGGAATGGAACCATTTTTGTAACCCTGGGACCCCCTGTAATTAAAATAGAGTGAGATACAGGTTTAAAGATTCCTGAACGTAGCTACTGAGTCCATTCGTACTACATTGTCCAAGAAAAAAATTTCATTCACATTTCAATAATAATAATAATAATAATAATAATAATAATAATAATAATAATAATAATAATAATATAATAAAATAAAATACAATCCCCCACTGTGATTAAGAATATGATGGGTCCAACAGCAAAGCCCAAACAATTGTCAAGATGATAATTTTTTACCAGTTACACACACACACACACACACTTCACAAACTTACACACACAGTTTATTGTTGTTGTGTCAACTAGTAAACATTACAAACCTTCTTTGTCTCTTTTTAGTCTAAATATAAATCAATTTAAAAAGTTAAAAGAAATATATACTGTACAACATATTATTCATCATTATTGTGTGTAAACTGTACCATACTGGAGTGAGGTGATGGCACATATTCAACAAACTTTCTTCTCCATTATTTTCTGCAGCATAATAGGTTGTTTTTTATACACACTGCAAACATTTTATGGTGCTTTGCTACAATGTACAGTCAATATAACTTTTGAAAAAATTTCTTTCATCAAACAAAGTAGCTGGGAAACCAAAAAATTTTGGCTCTAAATGGAATGGGCATGATATGAAATATGGATTTTTTAGCTACTCTGCCAATTAGGAATTGCAAGACTATTTCTTTTTATAACATAATCATCCTCAAGTTTTATGGCTATTTTCCATGTTTGCATGGATTGGCCATGATTAACTGCTGGTATGGTGTTCAGGTTGCCATCAAGCAAATTTGAAGCAAGTTTTAAACAAATGGAAACTTTAAAAATTTCACAATGTAGAAATTCAACAAACTGCATCAACAGTTGGTGGTCAGTATTTCACACACATAACAAAATATAAGGCTTTACATCATGACCAAATACAACAGAAAAAAATTCACCCAAGAATAAACTAGTCAACCACTGAAGGCAATGTATGCCCCTGCCAAAATTTCTAAGTTGAATGAGAATCAAAGCTCTTATAAAGTGAGCTCCAAAAATGCTAAATATGTAATTCAACTTACCAGCAGATATTCTTGATAGGAGGTTACACACCAAGTTCTAGTTAAATGTGGGAAGCATTTCTCAAATTATTGAGCAGGTATGACATTTTGTATAGAAAAATGGACAGGGGTAACATTATATGAACCTCATATTCTATAATGGGAGTCTTAAAAATATTGACATCGTTTACAAGTGAAGATATTATCGTCCTACAGGCATTACCTTGGTTTAAATCAACCAAAACCATTACTTTTCCATTAGTGACTGTTCTAGTTAATCTAAACCAAAGGCTCTCCCCTAAAGCCACTAACATCTTCAAATATCCACATACCATAATATCTCAAAAAGATGAGGTCAAATATAACACAAATGAATATTCAATAAAAAAGTATGTGTGTGTATATATATATATATATATATATATATATATATATATATATATATATATATATATATATATATATATATATATATATATATATATATATATATATATATATATATATATATATATATATATATATATATATATATATATATATATGTGCGTGTGTGTGCTGATAACCACATAGGAAACAACTAAGAGATTTATATATCTTGGTGATATAGAAAATATGAATATTTATACAAAACATGAAATTACAAGATTGACCAAGACCTTATATAAAACTTAAACAAGAATAAAAAAACAAACAAAAGTCTTGTTTTTTTTTTTATAAGATTTCCATCAATGTAAACTATTGTATTTCTTAAAAAATATTCAAAGGGCTTAAATCTTCCTTTCTTAGGAGCCTTTTAGATACAGTACAGTACAATACATAGTAACATACAGTACATCATCAGTACTGTATCTGAAAGATTCAACATCTCCTAAAAGATATACACGTACCTGTACAGTAATTATACATTCACATTTATTAAAATTGCTATTATAACAGCCATCTAATATCATAGTTTTATTGCCAACTGCATCCACTATTCTTGAAACTTACATAAGACAAACCTTTGAAACAAAATAATTAGCCGGGTAATAATGGTCTTATTATTATTATTATTATTATTATTATTATTATTATTATTATTATTCAAGAAAAAGAGAAAAATTATCACCAAGATTTTCAATCTGACAAAATAAATAAGATAAATTCGAGAACAAATACAACCCATATAATAATGATGGTACAGTAGAGTACAGTAGTGGCAACACACACTACTATACTGTATTACTGTACTTATACTCCTCAGTACAGAAATTAGATGCATTATTTTTATATCATTACAAAAAATTCATTCCTCCAATATTTTCTTAATCTAATTACGGTACATAAAACCACACACAAACCCACTAAAGCAATATATTTGTATCACATTCAAAAGATTTCATGCATTCAACAGGATGAAATTAGTGACTGACACTGATACCCATCATGACTTGTAATTCACCAAAGAGATAACATCAGCTAAACATAGAGGGGTTTACTACAGAGATTATCCTAAAATATTAACAGTACAGTAGTCTTTAACCATGAGAAAGGTCTTTACAGATGTACAATAATCAAATTACAAACATTTGTACACTGTAATGTCCTCTAAAACAGCAATGTGTATATTATGATATTAATAAAACTGCAAATAGATGGATGCATGCATGCACACAGACACACAAATTATGTATTGAATTCTTGTATAAAGTGTGTGTAATCTAGCCAAAACCTACACCTTTCCCAGTATGAGGCAATTAACTAAACAGGTCAATAGTTAAATCCTCTGTATGTAATATATAATTTAAAGCATTTTTACAGGGAAATTATAAAGTTAAAGCATGGAAAGGAATGTAAGTATAAAACATACAGAACCCAAAAATTTTGTTATACAGTAGCTACTGTACTGTACTGTACTGTGCTGTATAGTGAAGAAATGGTATAAATAACAAAGAATAAAGTACTACCTGTATTGTATTTACAGTGATTAGAAGAAAAAATCCACTGCTTGCATGCATTATTATGACTAATATTTCTTTAAGTCTAATATTACATTTTTTGTTACTTGTCATCCTTTTCTATTTCAGAAAAGTTTCCTTAACCATTTGTTTTGGTGGTTTAAGAATATTTAGGTCAATATTTGGGTCTGAGACCCAAATTCCAGTTTTACCACAAGTCAAATGATTTACCAATCATGATATTTACAAGTCATGGGATCTAATGAGGTGCAACCTCACAGAATGGGCAGGACTTACTGTTTATGTTTAGTGCTTCAGAGTTTTTTCCAAGAATTCTTAGAGTATTATTGACCTTTTTAAAATTCCTAGGATGGGTTGGGATGGGGAAAGTTGTGTATATGAAGACAATCTTTATTTAGTTCCAATGCTGGCACCAGCAGGGGAGTGAATTTCAAGGTTCCATTCTGCCAAGACAAGACTGTTTCTGAAAATAACTGACTTAATTTTCAAGTGTGTTGGGACAAAATTTAAGCATACAAGTGAAGCATTGTGGAAAAATATATGTGTGTGCGTGGGTGTTTGCAAATGTGTGTGTTATTCTTAATTTGTATTTGGCATATTTTTAAATGAGAAAATTACATTCATCAATGCTGCATGGTTAAAATCTACTATCTAAAAGTTTGGTGGATAACATTGTCAAAGGCTGACACCTTCACCTTTCCATAGATAAGATATTGCTTCAAGTGTGGAAGAATGGCTGGAGTAATGACAGCAGCTGTTGAAGGACAGTACCTGTACTTCCTATACTGTACTTAGGCTTTGTATCACTCTAATCTTAGTCACTCCCATAGAGATGTACAATTTCATTTAAGTTTGTATAACATTCTTTGAATCCATATTTAGGAAAAATATATCCCAGTATCTAAAACTTAATCATTTCATATTCAGTAACAATATAGCTTCATAACCTGATATAATTCATACTACAGTATTTACCTAGCACAGGTCATAAAGATGGCATTCATAAAGGCAACATTTCTCTCTTAACATAATCTTGTAAAGCTTAACTTTACCTACCCAATTTCTGATTTGTATTATCCTAAACCAAGAAATACATGTAAAAATAATAGAATCTTCTTACCCCTGGAACAAAGTAAAATTGAATTCACTTATTTTGTGGATTAAAGAGGTAACTACAGAACATGGCATTCAACAAGTGCTAATTGCAAGAGTAATGCACACAATCACATCATAATACTATACTCACAAGCACACAGTATATACTGTACAGAGTATGTATGTGTATATAAATATATATATATATATATATATATATATATATATATATATATATATATATATATATATATATATATATATATATATATATATATATATATATATATATATATATATATATATATATATACACACCCATACTCTAACACAATTCATACACCACTGTGTACTGTACATTATTTACTATAAATAAATTTCCTGTACTTGGACAGAATTTTGCAAAGCTAAGATAATCTGGCCAAGCTACAAAAAGCAAACATAAGGTACTGTACTTTTGGCACTGAAAAGCATTGATGTGGTAAGATCTGTGCAATGAATAAAAATGTATTACCCTGTACATTCATTTGTTGGTTTGATACAAATTGTCATAATAAATCATGAATTAAAAGTGGTTTACTGTTGTGACTCTGTCAGCTCTGTCTGACTTTGACACCTAAATTTTAAACTGTCTCTCTTATTGGACACACTCTGGTAAAATTCTGGATACTGGCCAGTCTTTAAGAGTACAGTATAAATACAGGCCAGTGAACATATATGAGAGCTTGAAAACAAAGGTAGATCTATGGTCTGTTCACAGCTTATATACACTTTCACAGAAA
This sequence comes from Homarus americanus, assembly GCF_018991925.1. Taxonomy (NCBI): domain Eukaryota; kingdom Metazoa; phylum Arthropoda; class Malacostraca; order Decapoda; family Nephropidae; genus Homarus; species Homarus americanus. The sequence continues at coordinate 12,320,903 of NW_024712526.1, read as the reverse complement.
ATTACATTTGAGTGTGTGTAATATGACTGGTGTAAGATGATGTTTTTCTCCAACACAATCTCCAAGATTACTAAAAGATCAAGATGACTTCAGAGTTCAATGAATCTTCTTAAGAAAACAATTTACCAAATTTGGAAATCCCAGTCAAGAGACTTATTGTTTGGTCACCTTCCCCAAATCCTCCCCTAGCACAGCCTCTCAATCAGGGCTGACTACATTCTGAGGCAGGGAACATTCCTACATGGATCAGTAAAAAGTTGCCTGAACAAATTGTGAGCTGAATCAGGAGTTAGAAAAATATAAGGTTAAGATGGCTGGGTAGTCCAATCTTGGAATATTACAAAGATTTTGCACCATTGATCCAGTTGTGCATTGATAAGTGTGTCAAATGGTCAATGGTGTAATATTCTTGCAATAATCCAAGATTGGACTACCCAACTATCTTAACCTTACATCTTTCCCTCTGATAATTAATGCAACCCACCAAGGCAGAAAAGAGGGTTTCCAAGTCACATGATTCTTCCTCTTGGTCATAAAACAATATGTGAATGTTCAAAGCTAGGAAATGGAAGGACAAATTAAAATGTCATGAGAACGCCAGATTAGCGCGCCCAGGGTGACGTTCCAGAATGCGTGCCTTTTCCCGCCACTGTTTAAATCCCCAGCATGAGTTATCAGGTTCCAGTGTGACTATTTGCCTGTCACGCTACATGCTCGGCCACAGGGAAGCTTCCTGAACGTAATTATCTACTTTTGTTTGTTCCAATTTCATTTTTTGTCCATTTTATCATGTTGTATCAAAGCAATATTACTAAAAGTAGTGTACAGTAATTGTATTGTAGTGTAGTAATACTGGAAAATAATGCTATGATTATGTTATAAATGTATTTATCTGTGGAATTATTATTATTCAAGTATTACTTGCTCTACCAAACACAGACAGCCTGGTGACCAACTGCGAGTGTGTTGCCAAGCACTTTTTATTAAAAAAATGCAAATAAAATATTCTAGATAAATTATTTATAGCAAATAAGTATTATGATCAGTAAATATATGCATTACTGGCCATTTTGGACACAAAGGCAAGCTAAAAATAGCTGCTAAATGCGTAGGGACCACGAGCGTTCACCATCACAAGCTGTCCACTTATCTCCCTCCCTCCGCGCTGCCAGAGAAGTTTCTAGAGGGTCAATATATAGTTTTTCTAATTCATTTTTTATTGTTTTATCATTTAAAAAGGTTAAAAATTATTTCTGGAAAAAATTATTTTTCTCAATTTACCCCCGAGTAGGGGTACTGCCAACGGCACCCTAACCTGGGGCTTAAGGGTTAAAGCACAGTTAAAACAGGGTAAAGTTGACCACTGGTTCACTTGGTGTGGTTGCTTATGCAATCTTTCACTGATCCTCATAACACAGTCAGCTCCCTATAAAAGGCAGCCTCTACCAAGAGGAGGTCTTGGAAGGTATATCTCACCAGCCACTTAAGTAATGACTTGCAGGCCACAAAATACATAACAGAATCTATTAGAAAGAAAATTTGCAAAGATTTCCCATTTACCCATATTTAAGATGTTATTTGTATATGTATAAGCAATCAACATATTCAAATGTCACTTTCACAAAAAACTAAGAAAATCTTGCAGCTTACTAAGGCTATTACGACATTAAAAATCATAACACATTCATTCACTAGATGTTGCATTCTCAAAAAATAATGTAAAATTCTTTAGCACCACAGAGTATAAAAAACCATGATCTGCTCTCCTCTATGACTGATAATGTAAAGGATATTGTATTCCTTGGAACAAGATATTACAAAAAAGTGACCTAACAAAATTGTATCGGAGTGGTAAATGCAACTTTCTGATAATTTTTTTTGTTTTCACCAAATATTATAAGTGATTTTAATAATTTATTACTTCAGACAACTTTGGCAATATGATTCTGTGCCCCATTTGATTCAAGTGGACTCTTGGTTTGATGCCCAACATGATCAAGAACTTCAACATCAGCCTTACCTTCATCTCCATCACTACCTGCAGCAGTGGGGTCTTCTGATGTGGCATTGCTTGTCTCAAAGTGCCTGGGGGATTTATTGAGAATAACTTTCATTTCAAATTGCTGTTGCTGAGACTGTTGTTGCTGGCTTGTGATGATGGTGACGTCATTACCTCCACCGTCTGAGTCGCTGTTCATGATGGCACTGTTACGGTTACTGTTAGTCCCGTTGCGGTTCTCCTTGTCCTTATCTTTCTCTCTGTCATGTTTGTGTTTCTCTTTCTTCTCACTCCTCTTTTCACTATCTCTTTTATCTCCATTTCTTGTTTTTTCCTTATCTCTTCTCTTACCCAAATTAGGAATTGGAATGTTGGGAGAGACAAACTTAGTTTTTTCCTTTCCCTCTTTTTCTTTCTCCTTGTCTTTATCTCTGCTCTCTTTATCTTTACTCTCCTTTTCTCTACCCGAGCCCTGAGGAGTTCGAATGGGTTTGCTCGTACTTTTATCATCAGCATCCCCCTCTTCAGTGATTGATGTGAGTGGCTTCCCTTCTTCTGTGTTCTGGATAGGAATATCGTCTGCAGAAAAAAGGTAAAAATTGGTTTTATAATAAGACTTTAACAATTAAATACTGAACTGTACAAGAGTGCAGGAAAAGGAAGTGCAGAAAGTGTTGTACTAAGAATAAATAAACTGGTTCTTCAATAAATTATAAAATATATAATATCATCATACACAAAAAATAATAATACAAAAATACATACGGTATTCAAATAATAATCAATAAGAGGTCTGGACAAAATGATGGGAGTTGTGAACATGAATTGTGACTTTATCGTCAATAAAATTTATCAAGTCAAAGTCAACTACAGTTGTCAGTAACATCATGAAGCCCCACCTCTTATTGATGCCATTACTTATGGAATAAAAAATAAAAAATTATATGTATATATACAGTATATATACCAGTATATGAAACTTAAATTAAATACAGTAACCAAATAAATAAATCAATTGTGCTACAACTTAATAAACACAGCTGAGCAGTGTACATGTTAAACTGTAAATAAACAAATAAATACAATAAGTAAGTAAATAATAATAAAAAATGCTGCCACAAGTGCTACTCTGACTACTGTAATATATGTAACTAATACAATATATATAATGTGTAGGCAATACATCTAATATGAACAGTTAAGAATAAACTCTCAATGACTTCATAATATTTAGTCATTCACCAACAATCTCTTTCTTGACCTTATATTACATACAGTACACTCCTACTGTACAATGCATTACATTTACATGTTACATGCCTATAATCCTCTAGTAATGAGAATAACTTATATTTCAATGCTAATCAATAAATCTACAGCATTATATCTAAACATACGGTACTTTGGAAGCCTATATAAAATAGTAAAGAAAAAGAAGCCATGCTAAATATAATTTATAAACAAATTACATAAAAGCTTCATCAACTTACAAAGCACGTGAATGAGACATCACTTACTATTGTGTCAAACCTGAGCCACACCCTCAGTTCGGCCCCTCACTTCATTCTCCACTTTAACTCCACCTTTATGATGTGTATGGTACCATTGAAATTATTGTATTGCCAATTGGATTTCTATTGTTTTTTAACAGTCAGAGGATTTTTTTAAAGAAAGTATGAAATTTATTAATCATACTAAAGTATATCCATGTATTTGTCTATAAATGTAAACTGTTTTTCAATACAGTATTATTTTATATAGGATATCACACAATTAATGCTTCACTAACACTGGGTGACCTAAACTTATTTTATGAGTAAATTAATGGCATGTCCTTCTGTTTATCTTAATAAATAAATAAATAAATAAATAAATAAATAAAAAATAGGGAAGTGCTAAAAACTTTCATACATCCCAAAAACTTTTCTCCATCATATGGCCATCAACAACAATACTCCTTGGTCTTATAGGTCGTCCAGATATGTCAGCTGAGTGACGGTTCAAAACTTTACTAGGAGTAGATGGAGCAGACTGATGATGCTTTGGACTAAATCTCAGCCCAGTATCTGATGAGTGCCTTGAATGACCTGGGTACTTGGCATCCATATATGGGGAGGGGGATGATGTACCAGAGCCATCCAATGAACCTTCCTCATCCATTGTAGGATTTTGATGAGCGCGAGGTCGGTGGCTTGTACTAGGTGACAAATTTTGCAGAGCAACAAATGGATTGTGGGATTTCAAGAAAACAATTATTTTTTTCTCTGAACTAGGTGAATGGTCCTTCATAGCCAGTTCTGTAGAAAGGGGTGGGCAATCTTCAGGCTTACATTGAAGGTCATTGACTCCTTGTCCTCCAGAAGGTGTTCGTTTATGTTTACGATTCAAATGAAGATCAAAGAAATACCCTTTGGGGGAATGTGTGCCACCTTCTTGTTTACCACTAGAAGGTCTGGAGGAGAGGTTTGGAGAGTCTCCAGCTTTAGAATGTTGTACATCAAAGGTTCCTGGGCTTCCTGATGGTGTTCTTTTATGTTTACGAGCCAAATGCAAATCCAGTCGGATTCCTTTAGGGGACTGTGATCCTTCTTTGATTTGTCTGGGAGACGGTCCTGGGGACTCTCCAGATTTACCAGAATGGTGATCATTTGCTCCTGGGCCTCCTGAAGGTGTTCGTTTGTGTTTGCGACCAAGGTGCAAGTCCAGAAAATGAGCTTTGGGGGACTGGGAACCCCCCTCCTGTCTAGCACTAGATGGTCTGGAACTTGAATCGTCTGTTCTTCGAGATTCTGAATTTTTTAAAATTTTTGATTCAGGTATCATTTTAAGAGCATTAATTCCCATCTGGGGAGTGAGACGAGAGAAGGAGGGACCAGCTGGTGGTGTGGCAGGACCAGAGGATTGGGCGTGGCCTTGAGCTGGCAGCTGTGTTTGCGTTAACGTTGCATCACGGCTAATATCCACATATCGCTCCAAGGCAAATGGATCCTCCTCATCACCAGTATACTCTAACAGATCATCTACCATGCCGCATGCAATAGACGTGCAACATATATTAATAATTAAAATCTTATATCAAGTAATTATATCAAGTGTTGTTGTTTAAAGCTCATGTCACATAAAAAGCCTTGACGTAGTTAAACTAAACACTTGTATCTACTAATTTCTAATCAAACAGAGGAATGGTGATGGAGATGACTAAAACTGCCAAAACAATTGAAAATATTTCTCACATTTAGCTACACCAGGTTTTCTTGAATATCCTACTTATATATACTGTATAATGTATAAATTTGTTCACCAAATATGAAAACAAACATCATAAATACAAAAAAAATATATCTAAATTTCTTGTAACTCAATAAACATAAGCCCTGAACTAAAACATTCTAATAGAGGTGAACACTGAAACACTGCTCACTGAAATATTCTCACAACAGAATAATTAGGTACATAATCAGGAATTCAATTTGCATTATATGTTTCTTAACTTATTAAGTAGTAAGTAATAATTAAACTTCTGTTGTCAAAATTTTTACTCTTAATAGGCCCCAAAATATAAATCTAGTCCTTTCATTTTTACCAAAGACAAAGCTTAACCCAAATGGCACAGAAACTAGAAAACAGAAAAAAAAAGAGGAAGATTGATCCTAAAATTTTATTTTATGACAAGCTTGGAAAAAATCTCAGGCAATATCCCACGACATCTTAAACCTAGAGGTTAAATTAATCCACTGATTAATGTTACGTAAACGCAAGAGTAAACTAATCTTCACCAGACAATGTGGCCACATATCGTGACTAATAACACCTCAATTCTATCCAAGGAAGAAGGAAGGAAGGATCTGAGGTGATCTTTTCACAATTGTTTATAAAATAGAATTTTAGTTATACTCCTCCAATTACGACACCTTTAAAGAGAAACCCAAGTAATAGAAGCCACCTAGAGGGAGAGAGGGAGGTAGAAGGTAGAAAAGAAGCTGCTCGTGCTCACACCCTGACAAGGTACAGTATTGAACCATTCTTTACATGTGTTTAGTAAGTGGATTTAACCTTACACACTCTTCAGTGTTGTCCTAGGTACTGGGGAAACCACAATCTGGTCGATGACTCAAGGGACTTGTGTAGAATGGGCATTACAATGCCCACAAGGTCCTTCAAGTTAGAAAGTCACCAATAAGGAGCTCACATCACACAGGGCAGTATGTCAGTATGTAAACTAACCAACTACAACTGGTTCAACTATGACATGGATAACATCTAAGAAGGAAACTAGTTGATATGAGACTTCCTAAAAGAACCTAACTACAGCTACACTAAACGAGGCAAAGAATACTACCTAAACAATCTCCACATAGTTTGTAAAACTGAGAATGTGAGCACAGATGCATTTCCCTCACTCTCTGACTCACATGTGGAAGACAAACATGAATAGGCTTTGGACACAGTCAGTTGAATAAGTTAGGGAACCAAATACAACAAGGGGTTGTCAACAGAAAAATCACCTGAAATCGCTAAAGTTTCTTCAATAAAAGCATTCCCCAAATTACAAAAGGATACCGTTCATGAAAAACCTTTTGTAAATATACTTTTTTTGTAATTGGCTTATATATATATATATATATATATATATATATATATATATATATATATATATATACAT